>NC_056725.1:1970343241-1970384329 GCF_019279795.1 Protopterus annectens | reverse complement strand
AAACCTTTTGAAACATGTTGTAGTACACTGCTCTTTGGGTACATATCCTGTGGTAAGGCTGACATTGAGCAGTAGTGTGATTTGGCATTCCATTCTTCTTGGAGTCCATGTTGGACTCAGCCGAGGACACCATCTCATACCATTGCTGCTGTGTGTTTTGCTTTGTAGATGCTGGCTGTTACCTCAGCATCTGCAATGCCAGGGGGCCAGCAGTCTGCTGGGATAGATATTTTGCATTCTGGGGGGGTGAGTTTGCACTACACCTGTCAGGTTGTATGTTGGCAATATGTGTGTGTGTTTGGTATGTTGTTTGTAATATTTGAGTGATTCAGAGCATATCCGTGAATTCCCAACAATGTTCCTACCATCAGTTGAGAAAGCCTTGTGATTATCCTTAGTGTCCTGTACAATTTGTATATTCATAGGTTCATAGGTTCATACTAGGCTATCTACCCTAGGGCATTTATAAGCCTAGCCAGAGTGTGTGTGGCTTTTGCCACTGCTTGCTATGTGAATATTATGGCCATTTATGATTTAATTTACTGTACCTCTGTCTGGACGTGACACAGTGAAGACCCCCAGTGTACATCTACGATCATTCATCCACTTGGCAAGATTCCTGTTGAAGAGTGTCAGTGAGGTGCTCTGCCTAACATGGAGTGGGATTCTGTTCCAGGGTGTAGGGAGCCTCTGGGTTATGTATCTGTCCCTCCATCACATCCTATTTTATTATGTGTTGAGGATGACATCTCTCACTCTCACAGCTCCGATGGCTTTGGGTTTTCTGGGGTGGAGCATGTCCATTACTCCTGTGTTGGACATGGCCTTGTACAACAGGCATACAATGCCTCTGTGTAGGCAGTATGTGACTGCATTCAGCTGGGGTGTCTACAGCCAGGCAGCATATGACATATATTTGAGACCCTTTATCATCTTGGTGAGGTACCTTTGACGTCTTTCTAACTGCTGCAGGTGTCAGGTAAGGTACATCCCAAATGAAAGAATCCATTGAAAGTGCTGCAAAGACCAATACCACCAAAGAAAAGCAGCCACACCAGACCGATGTCTCACAGGGCGATAGTAAACTCACAATAAGGCTCTGAAAGCAGATATGAAGCAAGAATCCAAAACGGTACCAGTTTCAAATTTATTAACGTGGATATAACAAAACAAAAGTAACACACACGTTTTCGTCTTCAGAATGACTTCTTCAGATAACACACAACACAAAATGCCACTGTTTAAATATCCACCCATCTGAATCCAATCATTCAATTATTAATTAACTTTTGATGATGTCAGAAACTAAATTGCATTCCAACAAGTTTGTAGCCAAAGTTAAAACATTTAAAATGGTACATATAAATAGATAGGTACTGAGTAGTATTACCCATTTTAAAAACATAAGACAAACATTTTTTTAAAATTAAACAAAATATCACTGTCACCAGATTATACTAAAACCTGCTTTAAATACATTTGGCTTTCAGTTTTAAGTAGGGCACTATGGAGATAGAATCATTTAACCCAGGCATTTTTGTAACTTCCAATACAATTTGCCAAAATGTTTCCCTGTGTACTAGCCTGGCCTCCCATGGTCCACCCCTTATATCTTTAGGAACAGTTTCAATTACAAAGAACAAAAATTTTGCACCTTCACATATAATAGTATGTTTATATAATGCACTGGAAGTTTTAAATTTGGCTATGTCATACATATGCTCGTATATGCGTCTTTTGAATTGTCGTTCAGTCTTTCTGACATAAAACGCCGGACAATTTTGACATATAGCCAAATAGACTAACCCACTGGACATACAATTGTAATAACCAATAGCCTTAATGTCCCTGTTTCTGCTCTCCAAATAGAAATGGCTACCTATCATTACATACTTACAGGAGGAACAACGCCCACACTTGTATGTACCTATTTTTGTTCTAGAAGTCTGCAAGGGATGCTCAGATTGTTCCAGATATCTCTTCATGTTGTATCCTCTTCTAAATATAGTTTTAACCTCCCTGTCTTTGAAAGTATTCAAATCTGTTAATTCCTGGAACATAAGCCACTCCTTCTCTACAATGTTTCTTATGTGTGTTGCATTACCACAAAAATCAGTGATGAAAGTGAAGTTACCAGATGCCATCCCTGTAGTGCCCAAAGAGTGGCCTCCCTCCTTATCCATGTCTTTCGTTCCCAGAATAGGTCTAAATCTAGAATCACGAGCTTTTATAACTTCATTTTGTATAGACATTAC
The DNA here is from genome assembly GCF_019279795.1 of Protopterus annectens. Classification (NCBI taxonomy): domain Eukaryota; kingdom Metazoa; phylum Chordata; order Ceratodontiformes; family Protopteridae; genus Protopterus; species Protopterus annectens. The sequence continues at coordinate 1,970,382,074 of NC_056725.1, read as the reverse complement.
CATCTCAAGTGGGTATCCCCTTTCCAAGAATAAAGATCTTAAAATTTCACATTGTACTCTAAAATCCTGGTCTAGGGAAGTCATACGGGAGACACGTACATACTGCCCTTTGACAATTCCTCTTTTTTGCAAGCGAGGATGGGAACTAGTATAGTGTAAATACCCATTCGAGAAGGTGGGTTTTCTGTATATACATGATTTAACTCCCTCCCCCACTTTCGTAAGAGTCACATCTAGATAGTTTACACTGTCATGTGTGATTTGATGGGTAAATTTTAAGAACGTCGTAGTGGTATGTATGTATCGGATAAATTCCTCAATCTCAACCTCAGACCCATTCCAAAAAATACATATATTGTCGAGAAATCTACAATAATAGCTCCAATTACTGGAAAACGGGCTGTTTAAAATAAACTTTTTCTCCCACACATACATAATAATGTCTGCATAGGTGGGGGCACAATTTGCCCCCATGGAAACCCCCGATATCTGATGACATCCCAAATGAGGCATTGTACTAGATTATGGGTCTGATATGAGAACAGTACAGGGGCACAATGGCCTCTGTTGACATAGATGTGAATCCTTTCATGATACGGTGTCCAATATAGACAGTCTTCCTAGCCAGATTGGCAATGTGAGTGTCACATAACAGGTTACTGTCCACTTGTGTCCCTAGGTCCCTGATTACTCCTTCCATACATAATGGTTTACCACCTATGTGGTAATTTGTGAGTATCTTGTTTGGTATTTGGTGGGACATTCATACTGTCCAGTGTCTTCAGGACGGCTGGGTGGGGTTCCTGTGTGTGAGAGTGTGGTATGTAGCATGCTATAGACTGTACAGCAGTTTTGCCTACGGTTAGGTGCACATGGGTGGTCTCCGATGCTTTGTGCATTGTCAGTTACCTGGACGTATGGGTGTCTGTGCTGAATATGGATACTCCCCCTCCTTTTATGTTTTGGTCCAGGTTTTGGGGCCATAACGCATGATATGAGGTATAACCTGGTAGTGCTGGTGTGCTGTCAGGAGGCTTGCAGCAGGTTTCTTTCACTGCACAGACATCAATGTTCTCCATACTGGGGAGGACCTCAGGAGCATGCTTATTGCGGTTTACACATCTGGCATTGGTCAGCATTACCCTTATGTTTCTTACCACTTATGTTTTCTAGGGTGGTGGGTTAGTCTTTTCAGCCTTGCCTACGTAAGGCTCTATGGAGGTGGCAAAAGCCTTATCCAATATCCAGACGCCCAGGGGTAACAGGTGCAAGCCATCCCTGGAACAGCAGCATGGCTTGTCAAGCATGACATCCCAAGCAGACAGACATTAGATCCTCTTGGAATGACAGCAGTAATTGTGCCACTTGTTAAAGCTGATCATTCTGTGTTTGTACTGTGGCATCATTCTTGGTGAGGGTAGGATGCTGCAAACGGTCAGTGTCATACCGGCCTGGAGTACATACTCGGAGAGCTTATCTATGTCTCTTTTCATGTAGTCCAGGGAGGTACATCTCAGGTCATTCACGCCAGCATGGACAATGACTGCATCATATTTCTATTTGCTTTGGGGTGACCTGCGTACTTGTGTTATGTGGTGTATTGTAGCAGCCTACAGGTAGCTTACTGTACCCTTTCCCTTGTTCAGTCTGGTGAGCGGGACAGCAGTGTGTCTGACTATGGAGTCACCTATTACAACTGTATCAGGCATGTTGTTTCTCCTTCTGGCCTGTGACTGTTTGGCACACCAGCTTTGTGTACTATGTGTTGCATGTGCTATGTTTGAAGGTTGTGGTTGCTTGGGGGTCTGCTTTGGAGGCCTCTGTTGGTGTGGTGTGTTTGTAATTAGGGCCTCCGGGAATGTTTTTCTGTGCTTATGTCTTTGGTTTGCAGTTATGATAGGTCTATGTGGGACTGGGTTTGTGGTGTGTCTGGTTACCTTCTCCTCCTGACTAGTTTTGACAGTAATGAGTTGGGGGAGCTCAGCCTCCGGTTTGGATAAATGGTTGCATCTCTCACATATATTTGTATTTCTTGGAGGGAGTTGAGGGTTGTCTGTGTACTTGGGGCAGGTGTAACATTGCCTCAGGATTCACAGATTCAACTTGTTGTAGCTGGCCTTAGTGGATTGTATGTGTGGACATATTTTATTGCCATACTACTGATCAGTGATTACTTCCCTTTTTATGTTTGCTCTATCATTTAGTAGCTTCCTCATTTTCTTGCATGGTTTGGTAATGGCTGGAGTCCAGCATGCCAGATGCCTGCGTGTATGGCATTGTGTCTTGCTGTTATTTGGGATTGCATAATCCAAGCATTCCTGGCTGTGTTCATGGAATGCCTGTATAACAGGTTCAGAGGTGTGGCCCATATTTTGCACCTGCACAGGGCCTTTAATGGATTCCACATCAGTTTGGAGGAGTGCAACTTTTGCTTTACACATGTTTTTCACTGTGGTTTTCTGGCCAGGGACTGTGGTCAGGATGTGTATATCCAGTGTGATTACTCTATGGTCTGGTCTTACCAGTGAGGGATACACTTCTCATCTTGCCATCCAGTACCCATGTTGCTGATTATCGCATCCAGTATGCTTACCCCTCTTGTGGAAGTGGTACGTTGTTCCTGGGCATTTTGGTTTATGGATTCTAGGAACTTTTCTCCTACAGTGTTGGAGCTAGTATAATGCTCCCAGTCTATGTCTGGGTATTTTCAGTCAACCAATATAATGTGGTTTGGGGGTCTTGATATATTCATGTATTCCAACCTAGGCCAGGTGCAGTTCCTGGTGTTAGGAAGGTAGTCTGTAGCAGGCTATAAACTGGGAAGCAGTTTTAGCCACTGTTACTTGACCATGGCTAGTCCATGCTGCTTCTTGTTGTGGTACAAACATGGGGGTGTGGTTATCCTTGACAATTATTGCTAGTCACCCTCCTTTTGTAGCTTGTTCCATGTTTTGAGGCTGTACAGCACAGTATGAGGTGTAACCTGGTAGTGTTAGGGTGCTGTTGTGAGCCTTGACCCAGTTTTCTGTTACAGGACAGATATCAACATTCTCCATACTGGGTGAGTTTACACTCCATGCATCTTGCTGTTTAGACTTCTGGCATTGGGTAGCATTACATCTAGGTTCTTATCCCTTGTGATACCTATGGAGGTGGGTTTGTGTTTTGAGCCTTACCTATTCAGGGCATGCTGTGGGTAACAACAGCCTTTGCCAGTATCCATAAGGCCTGGACTGATATGTGCACACCACCCCTAGCAGGTGGAGCATCATGTCATGCTCAGCATGTCATCCCAGGCTGGCACACATTGGATCCCCTTTGACTAACTGCAATACTTCAGCCAATTATTGCAATTGATCATCCCATCGTCATATTGTGGCATCATGCTTGGAGAGGGTAGGATGTTAGTCAGGGTCCTCAAGTGTGCATATACTACATGGTGTTACATTGCTTAACACATGGCATTCATGCCTCAGGTGGTGCTGCAGGCCTGCCTCTGTCAGATTCACATATTACACTCCCTGTACATGTTTGAGAGCAGGTTATGTCATTTTAGGCATCCATGTTATTAAATGAGTGAGTCAGAGAGGGGTATCATTCCCAGGGTTCCTAATGAGCCAGTGTATGTGCTATGCATTGCCTCTTTGCCAAGGCCAGGGCATACTGGACATGCCTCCTTCTGCCTACTGGGGCAGGCTCAGGTTGTTCCTCCTCCGAGTCACGCTCTGCCTGTGATGGCCTTGGCAATGGTGGGGGGCTGTTTGGCATGGCCCTATGCTGGTCCTGCTGCAGCTGTTTTCGCAAGATCATATTATGTAGCATAGCACATACCATGATAATTTGGGTACATGTAGTTGCTGAGTACTGCAAGGCTCCACCAGATGTGTCCAGACACCGGAACCGTGACTTGAGCAGCCCAAACACATGCTCTGTTACATTACGTGTTTGTGCGTGTGCCTCATTATGGCATTCCTGTTCAGGTGTGTGTGCGTTTCTGATGGGTGTCATCAGCCACGGCTCCAGTGCATAACCTGCATCCCCCACTAGGTGTCCATGTGGGATGTCCCCATTGGCAAATGTCTGGTACAGCTGCATCAAATGCCAGATATGGGAATCATGGTAGCTCCCACGGCAGCCAGCACACACATTCATTATTATGCCCTGGGTATCACACATGACCTGGCAGTTGATGGAGAGGAAGCCCTTGCGGTTAATGTAGGCCCTACCCCGCTCACCGGCTAGTGCTTTGATGCATATGTGCTTGCAGTCTATTGCACCCACTACCTCAGGGTATTCCGCTATTTGCTGGAAGAGATACGTATTGCTGGCCAATACCTCACGGGCATTGGGGAAATATACATGATCACCGACATGTGCTGACATGGCATCCAGGAACTGGTGCAGTACCCTGGAGGCTGATGCCTGTGATATCCCCATCATATCACCAGTTGGTCTCTGGAAGGTACCTGTTGCTAGTATTCTTAGGCCAACACATACCTTGGTTTCCACTGGGATGGGTTCCCCTCTGTTGGTTCTGTGTGTGAGGCGTGGCCTGCACATCTCAACAATTTGCTGCAGGAGGTCTCTGTCCACTCTATAGCACTCCACTATCTCCAGCTCATGTAACCCGTGGTAGGTGACCCTGGGCCTGTACACTCTTCTCTGTCTCCTCACTGTGGGTTGTCTGGCACCATTTGCATTGTCACCACCCTCAGCAAGTAGCCTATGTCTCCTTATGACAGCTATGGCGGCCCCTAGCATTTCTGCTCTGAGTTCAGCTTTTTCAGTTTTCACTTCTAATAGCTTACTCCTGTCTTGCAGTGTCTCTTGAGAGAAACATCCTGCACTGCTGTTTGCAGAGTTTTAAGTGCTTGGCTGGGCTACTATTCTGCCTGTGTAATTGCCTGCTTCTAATTGTTTTCACCTGCTAGCTCCAGCAGTATTCTCTGCTAGCTTCCTACTAATTCTGTTGCTTCCTTTTTCCTTTCTGTTTCCTCAGGGGGGAGCAACATGCATACTAGCAGAAACAAGCTCACAGTGGCTTACACGCGCACACACATGCTTACACGGTTCAGAATCTGCTTATTCGGGTTACAACACATGCACACCAGCGCAAACAGTCTTACAAGTCTGCCAACAGGCTCCCACATGCTCAGTCTGCCTTACACGTGCGCACACTGCCCTACTCGCACTTCATGGCTTGCACACGTGCGCATGCACGCCCAGCAAGAAACTTTGGTGTAAGTAACAGTGTACACCTTCCATTTCTTGACTTTCCCATGCTTATGTTGTGGCACTCCTCTTTCCATGATATGTGTCTGACATCTGTCATGTAACACTGACCTCCAATGAACTGCATTTCTTTCTACCATTCCCTCCTGTGATGTCACCTATCTCCTACTCTATTCCTCCCCCTTATGTATCTCTTACACTACTCAGAATGTGCTCATTTGCTATGTGACAGTGGAATTCAGTATCCTAACACTCATTTACATCAGATTGCCTACTAATGTTTAGTTACATGTCTTAGACTCAGCTTCCCCCCTTAGCAACCAGTAAACGGTGGCCATCTTGTTTTTGGTCTGCTGGTCCCTGCTTTGTAAATCCATTTATTGCATAAAATCCACATTTGTGGTTTTATAACCTTCATTTTTATGTTTTATACAGTGCAGCCCGTTTGCGCGGGGCTGCGCTGTGTTTAAACATCGCTGAAAAAAAATATTTATTTTTCATATTTGCATCAGGGTTCCTTGCCAATGGCCACATATTTGGCCATTGGCATGCTGCCTGACACTTATGCACCCTTTATTTGGAGCTGACATGGCTCCGTTGTGGTTTTTGCAGAAACGTACTCATTTGTTAACTGAGTACATTTCTGCAGCTAAAACGGCTCTCACACGGGCTGCTTTGGGCTTCGTGGATCGCTAATCTACCTCATTTGCATGCGTTTGGGCTGCAAGTGAGGTGATTAGCATATCCACGCCCACTCCGTGTAAGAGACGTTTTAGATGGTCTCTTACACGGACTTTAGGGCTGTTCCTGGATCGCGAAGGCTGCATGGAGTCTTACACTACTCTTAGACTCCATGCAAGCCTTCATGAATCCTGCCCACAATCTTTATGGCTTACCAGGTAATTTAATTTCCAACTATTTTTTCAAAGTTAACTGGACTGAGATTAACCTCTTCACTTTCAGAACCCTCTTTTAAAACATATATATTTAATCAGTTACAATACAGTTAGGACCCACTGTTGGTACTTTTTTTAACATAAGCAACTTTACAAATGCATTTTTCAACACAAGCATCTGTACAAATTAGTTTGATATACAAATGACAAATAATTATTTACAAAACTCCAGCTAGCTATGCTGGCATATATTACTTATCCCCTGCCCTACTTCACCTGGCATAACTTGGAATAGCTCCCATTGTCACAAAGTGGTTCGGGGTTTTTGTATTATACTAGATGAGTTTACATTATGTGCAGTTTGATTGCAAAAGTGTAGCATTTTATTTATGTTTGCAATCTTTTTTGTAGGGTTTTTAGTTTTTGTGTTCTATACATATGGTGTGTTTATATGTTTTATTTGCTAATTGCAAATGTAAATCATTTGGTGTCCTCAGGAACTCTATTAATCTTTTCTTACACAAACTAATCTTATAATATTTTCTGCTTTCTGTCTTTATTAGTTCACTCCTACAGGAAAGCTATTGTAGACATATTTTAATTACCTTTATTCCTAGCAGCTGTAGTTTAATTAGTTATATTCTAGCATCTGCATTGCTGTAGATGTGGTTTATTCTAATAATTCTGCCATTCTACACCAATGTAGCATAAACAGTAATATTTTGTGACTGCGATACAGTTGTGGTGCATTATTTGTATGTACTGTTAGTATATCATTAGTAAATTGTTTACAAATTATTGTGTAACCTGATAACATAAATTTAATAAAATGACCACCAGATTAAAAACAAAAAACAAAACAAAACAAAAAAAGTTGTGTTATTAAAAATAATTTTTTTCAGGTGAATCTGTATTTATCATGCATAGTACATTAACGTATTCCATTTACTCCATTTTTCTGAAATTGTTCTGATTCACAGATAATCTGAAGCCTTCTTTGTTACTGGAAAAATAGGAAATTAAACTTTAAATTCCAGTAATAAATTCTGCATGCCCATATATTAACTTATGATTACAAACATATAAGCTGCTACTGATTTTTGATGTTAGTTTTCACATTTCATTTCAGTAACTGCGTTATAGATAGTATGGGTATTGCTCTGTACTTCGCATGCACCACAGCACACACCACACACAATATTTATTAAAAATGCCTCGACTGTTATTAATGTCAAGACTGCCCTAATGAGAAACGTCATGACAAACAATGGAGACAGCAAACCAGTGTTGGACCAAAAGGTTGTGACGGCATGTTGCCCACTCCTCTTCTATATTCGATAGTGGATTCTTTGAGTGCTGAAAAAATGCATTTTGTCTTGAAATAATAGCAAAATAGTATGTGTATGTTCACTTCAGTATGTGAGTTTTAGTTAAAAATTTAAATAAAATTAAACCAGTGGGAAGATCAAGGTGATGAATGGGGAAGTACAAGGTTAGAAAACAAACTATCAAGCTAATGATTTTAAACCTTTTTTTGCACTATAATAGAAAACTGAGAAACTCTTATTTCAGTGCTAGGAATGCTATTTAGGAACTATTGCAATAATTTTATGACTTGAGAAGTTGATAGGTAAAAGCAGTGAATTACATATATTATGGTGTGGGACAACATATAATTTAACTGCCCTTTTATCTATCCTTTTAACAAAAAATATCTATTAACTGAGTACAGGATGATAGCCAGATAAGAGTAAACATGGACGATGGAAAAGGAAGGAAATATAGTAATAAATGACAAAAATGTTTTTGCAACTTGATGCTGCAAACATCTAGCATTCCTCAGCTAAACATAGTAACATAGCTTTAATGCAAAAAAGAGTTTATATTTGTCAGTTTCCTATTACTTTATTTTCTTAGAGTAGACTATTGCGAATCTTCATTTAAAATAGCTTTTTTTTTCCCCATGGATGGATAATCTAGGAGAGACAGTGTTATTATCAAAGGTTAAGAAGACTGCCTTAATGAGAAACTTCATGGTGCTTTACAAGAAATCTTTAAACTAATTACTGGCTCTCCAAAAGGTAATGAACTCATATGTTGTGAGTACATAAAACTGTTTGTCATGTTTCCCCACAAATTAGTGCAGCCAATGTCTTTCTAGTGCTGTCAACAACTAAACGTCAGGAATCTTTTTTTTTTTCTCATGGTTATGACATACAAATTTCAGATGGTGTATATAAAATTAATAATGGTGGAGAAAAACAATATGGCCTTCAAAGTCCACATGTTAATACAGCAAAGAATCACATTTAGAGTGCCATATCCTTCCACACTTATATCCTGTAGGAAAAGGACAACTTATAATGCAATTAACACTTCTAAATGACACAAAATGTGAAATATGCTATAAATATATATATATATATATATATATATATATATATATATATATATATATATATATATATGGGTCTACTGTATATAATTGAAAACTCAAGTTTTTGAAAATAAACAGTAGACCCTCGGTTACACAAAAGTGCACTTATCTGAAAGTGCACTTTTGCGAACACCACTTGAGCGAATGGCTATGGACCTTAGGGTTAGGACTTGGGTTAAGGATAGTGGATAGCTAGTAGGGCTATCCACTATCTTTAACCCAAGCCCTAACCCTAAGGTCCATGACTACCACACCACAGTACAGGAAATTGTATGTCCTCCATGGTGCAGTAGTCACGGACCTATGTCCTCCAGTGTGGTGCGGTAGTCACAGACCTTAGGGTTAGGGCTTGGGTTAAGGATAGTGGATACCTAGTAGGGCTATCCACTATCCTTAACCCAAGCCCTCACCCTAAGGTCCATGACTACCGCACCACAGTGGAGGACACTGCCCATTCGTTCTAGTGGTGTTCGCGAAAGTGCACTTTCGGTGATGTGCACTTTCACGTTAGTGGGCATCTACTAACAGATTTTGAAATAGTGTAATTTTGATCTCCGGTTGTAGACCCATATATATATATATATATATATATATATATATATATATATATATATATATATATAAATGCTGACCTATTTGAGTATGTACTATTGTTTATCCAAATGCTGCACTAGTTATCTTGTATAGATAAAGCTTTGTTCTAGGAACCAGTCGTCTTGGAAAAGAGAACCTTATTAAGGCTACACAAATGCTTCACCTAATTTTACCTTCCCCAAGTGCTTGACAGAATTATTACAACAAATTTGATAGTCACTGAATCTTTAGTGGGATGATTAACTTCTTTGGTTTGCATTACTGGTGTCCATCCAGCAAGGTAATATCCATGTGTCTATTTTTTTTTTTCTGCTGGGGAATGGATCTTACATAAATGTGGAATCAGATTATTTCTAGATGGGACATCCATGGTAGCAAAGAGCTATACATAATTTATATATATATATATATATATATATATATATATATATATATATATATATATATATATATAGAGAGAGAGAGAGATATGATTACACAATGAATTTTGATAAGAAAAAGGCAGACTTGTTAAGTACACTATCAAAATCAGAATAGTGCTTAACAAACTTTTGTTAAGCACTTTTTAAGTACTGTTATGGTTTAGTCTTATGCTAAAGGTTATTAAAATTCCATACAAACAACAATAGAATAGTGTCAAGAAGGTAAAACAATTTAAAAGCTGTTAAGATACTTCCATGTGCCATACTTTTATAAAGAAAGTTAAACTGTGGCAGAGAGAAGTTTCTAATAGCTTTTAAAGCTTTCACTTCTCTGGTAATATTTTGTCCTTTCTGTGATTGAACCAAGTATTTCTCTCCTATATTATTCCTCAGAGAGACACATTACTTTTGCCAGCTGCCTAACTGGCAGAGCTAAGTACTTTTCAGGTCTTAAAGCTGTAAATGATGCTGTACTCCTACATTTTATTTTCTGTAAATGGAAGTTCCTCAGAGCAGGTAAATCTATATACACTACAAAGAATTACAATCACATCTATCTAATCTTAACTCTTATTATGTGTTCTCAGCAGAGATGCAAAGATCCACTTTCCGAGTTTTGCTTTACTTCACTCCCAATCTGAAATGCTTCACATCCATATGTCAAATGCAGGTTGTAATTGAATAATAATCCTTTATATGTATACTGAGAAAAGTTTGAATTCTGAGGGCATATACCAACCTGGCAATGAGTTATTCTATGCATTTTGCATCTCTTTAGAGATAATTTGGTTCAGTAATTTCTTTCTTTATATTCCACTGACATGGAGATGACCAAGGATAAATAACTGATAATAAGCAATGTGCTTCTCACTTATGTTTCTTATAATCATGATGAAAAGGAGTATATTTTTCTGACTTCACCTTTTCTTTTTTTTGTCTTTGCATTCATGCTAGGCTACATCCTTTAATTGTAAGGATACATTTATCAGTTATCTTGTTAATAAGGCAGGTGGTTAATATAGGGTACTGACAAGTCAGTGCTTTAACTAGGAATAGCTAAATCAATTTGTTAATAAGTGCTTCTCTCATACACAGATTATGTTACTCTTTTTAATTTCTCCAAATCTTTTGGGTTTCCAATACCATGACGGCAATGGACCACATTCTTTACTGAAAGTATGATTAAAGTTCATGAAATTAGTATTGTTTCAGTCTTTGATATCAGCCAAAAGTGTTCTTTGCAGCACCCGCAATGTGCCCAGTAATGACTCCTTCTGCAATTCATATTGGGATACATGGACTGGTAACATATCTAAATATGACTGCAGATTCTTTTTTATAAGACCCATTGCTCCTGTTGGAACTCTCTGGGTATCTTTCTTCCATATCACTCTCATTTCTACCTGCAGATCCTGATATTTTATGACTTTATGTCTCTCTGTACATAATTCACTGTAGTCACTAGGTGTAGCAATTTCAGTGATCAATGCTACTTTTGTCTTCTTTTCATTGGCCACTATATCTGGTTTTCTAGCATCTGTCTTTTGAACTGTTGGTAATGGGTGATCCCATGTGATATAATCTTCATCATGTTCTATGATGCTTTGTGGCTCATGTTTCCTGTGTTTTTCAGCCGCTTCACTACCATAATGTTTGCACAATCCCCAGTGCAACAGTCTTGCCACATTATTATGCCTTTCAGTATACAGTCCTTCTGCCATTAGTATGTCACAACCAGTAACAAGGTGTGCGACTGTTTCCAGTTTGGTTTTACCAAACCTACATTTGTCTGTTTCTCCCACATGTTCAATGGACTTTGTAAACCTGTGTGTACATAGCCCACTATCTTGGGCTACCAACATTAACCTTTCATCTCTTGATTTGAATTTGCCTCTCCTTAACCATTCCTGTGTTTGTTCCTGACCAGCTTGAGGTTCTACCAGAAGTTTTCTGTACTTGCAACTACATTTATGCATTTTCCACATTTCTTTCCTTCTCATTTGGCCTTCACCTTATATTCGTTCTTTCTTTTTTTTTTTTTGCATCTTCAGTTGCAGCTTGATTTTTATATTCTTCTGATTTGATTTCCATTCCATCTTGATGCTGATATGCTTCTGCTAGATTAAGCATAGAAGTCATCTTATGATTTATTCTCCTCATGATTTAAAACTTTCAGTACATTTGGGTCTTGTTTGTTCAGCAGATATGTGTGAAGTCCTACGATTGCAGAAATATACAGTAGTGCAGTGGTAGCATTGTCACCTCACAGCAAGAGATTCTCCAGTTTGATTCTTGGCTGGGATGCCTTCTGTGTGTAGTCTGCATGTTCTCCCTGCATTTGTGTAGGTTTCCACTGGGTGCTCCGGATTTCTCCCACATTACAAAGACATGTATCTTGATCATTTCTCCCCGGGCCTCCGCTGAAAATTGATTCATTCCAACTTGGACTTTCCTGGTTAAAAAATATAAAATAAAAAAATAAAAGGAGACCCATCCCTCCTTCGGAACAGGTGAATATATAATCTTGGTATACACTGATTTTTATAAATCATTTGGCGAGCATGAAGCATCTTTCTTGCTTTCCTATCTAATCTATCCAACACATTTCCGGGCCAGTGAATCACTCCAAAACTATAAGTTAGGACAGGAAGAGAAAATTGGTTTATAGCTTGGATTTTGTTCCTAGATGTCAATGATGTTTTCAGGATTAATTTAAGTCTTCTAAAGTATTCCTTACTAAGTTTTATTCACATTTGTTCGTGTTTTATTGTTGATCCTTCATCAGTTCCCAAATATTTATACACTCCCTCTTGCTAAAGGTCTTTTACATCACATTCTTGTCCCAAACTGATGTTTTCCTGGTGCTGCAGTTTTCCTGCTTTAAAGGTTACTTTTGCACATTTATCAAGACTAAATGACTGTCTTATATCATCTGAAAAAGTTTTGACAACCTGTATTTGTGCTTGCAGTTTCTCATCTGATGGGCTATACAGTTTTAAATCACTGACAAAGAGAAGATGAGAAGTCTTTACACTTTGATGTTTTCTAGGAGCCAAATTTTAGCCATGGCCTAAGCTATTAAGAAAACAGCTTAATGAGTTAAGGGCAAGGCAGAATAGCAATAGTGACAGAGAGTCACCATGGAATATCCCTCTTTGAATTTTTATCCATGGGATAATAATTTGTCCTTTATCATGACTTAATTGCAAAGTGGTCTGCCACTGTTTCATGGTCATTGGAATGTAGTTGATCAGTGTAGGGTGTATCTTATACATTTTAAGCATTCTTTTATCCATGAATGTGGGATACTATAAAATGCTTTTTTGTAGTCAATCCATTTAATACTTGGATTCTTCCCCTTTTTACAGTTCTCCACTATGACTTTATTTAACAACAAATGATCCTTTTTTCCATATGACCTTATTTTATTGCCCTTTTGTTCTACTGCCATTATTGAGTTTTCTTCTAAATGACTATAAACTCTGTCAGCATCAATTCCCATGTACAGTTTATATGTCATCGGAAGGCAGGTTATTGGTCTATAACCTTTAGGGTAGCTTGCAGGTTCACTCTTAAGTATGAACATTGTTTTTCCTGTTGTTAGCCAGGTTGGTGTCTGTTTGGGGTGTGCATATAAATAGTTCTTCCTCATGGCTAAATCTTTGTGCAAAGATGTTAATACTTTTAACCTAAAGTTAGATACTGCATTTGGGCCTGGGGGTTTCCAATTAGAGGCTTTTCTTTACTTTGTTTCAATATCTCTGGCTGTTACTTCACCCCATTTCATATCCATTACCTTTAAACTATTCTTTCTTTTACTTCTTCTATCCATTAAGCATCTTTGTTATGTTCCACAGGATCTTCATAGATACTTCTCCAAAATGTATATATTTTTCTTTATTTTTTTGCAATCTTTCAATTTCTTTTACCTTGTTTCCCAATTCTCTGTAAAACCTTTTTAGGTCATCAATAAATTGCTTATTTTGTACTTTTCCTTTATATTTGTCTGTGTATCTTCTAAGTTTTTCCTCATGTGCTGAAGTTTTTAGTTTCTTATTTATGATGGTGCATGATATATCCTGGCCTGTTCTAATACTGCACATTGCTTTTGTCACATCTTTCTTTCTTAGTATTTTTTTTTATCTATTTCCTCTTCTATAGTCTTCTCACAGTGACACTTCTTACCTTAATTGCTTTATAGTTTTCTTTATTCAATACTTCCATGATGGTATTTGATTTCTCCCCTTCCTTTCCCTCACTACTCTGTGTTCTTGTGGTAGAACTTCATCAGTCATTAATTTAACTGCACAGTAATATATCCTGTTTACTTCGGTTATATTGCATGGATCTCTATCAGGGTTGCGAACAGTAGATCTGCAATAAACACGGAGCTTCTCGTGCTTAATGCGGATGGAACATTGCAGTTCCACATTCAATACAAGTAGCTCTGTGTTTAGCGATTTTTGATTAGCCCGTATACCGGTATACAGGCCAATCAAAAATCGCTAAACACGGAGCTACTTCTAGTTAATGCGGAACAGAAGAAGCTCCATGTTTAGCGATTTTTGATTGGCCTGTATGCCAGGTATACAGGCCAATCAAAAAAAAACAAACAAAGCGAAAGCTGGCCGGGAATTAAACCGGCAGGGCGGGACTCAGGATCAGGCTGCTGATCTCAGGACAGTCCCGCCCAAATAGGGACGTCTGGCAACCCTGATCTCTATTGACATTCCTAATTACTGTGTTCATTTGTTTTATCAGATGTCTGACTTTTTGGGTTTTATTGACCTTCTGCAGTTTATTTCTTTCATTGATCTTAATATATTTATCTATGTCTATTAAATCAAGCAACTCTTCTCTTAGCTCATTTTCTTCCAAACTGAGGGCACATCCCTTGTTTTCCATGTCCTGTGGGCATTCTATAGAAAGTTCTATAGCATCTTCCTGTGGCACATTCTCTTCAATTTCATCCTGTGCCATCCTTTGCTCTGTTATATTGGAACTCACTGGCCTATCACTCCTCAACATTGACTGCTTTAGAGTTTCCACAGTTTCCTGTTCCTTTCCTTGCTGTCTAGCTTCAAGAGAACATTTATACTGGTTTCCTATGGGAGGATTCAAAATATCTTCATATGGCACCTGGCCAATTGCTTCCTATTCTGCTAGTTTGCCCTTACATTGAATATCCATTGCTCCATCCTCTTGTGGTGCTCTCTGAATTAGAGTTTCTACATTAAATCCTTCACTTTGCAGGTATTCCATAACCTCAGTTTCTATTTCTTTAATTTCTCCATTACTAATTTCCTTTTCTTCTTTTCCTCTTTGTCTCCTTTTTCTGTATTTTAAAATTTTCCATGTCTGGATTCCTTTCTCTGTATTTCTCTTCAAATATCTTTGGTGTTGCTCTTTTTGTATTGGTTAGTTTTGCTTACTCCTTTGCATAAATATTACAACATATTAAATTTATTTTTCTTTCCCATGTCCATATTTCTTCTTCAGATGTCTCCTGATCTTCCTGTTTTTTAATTTGGGGACTCACTCCATCATGCTGTGATGTAATCTGTGTTAGATCTTCTGCACCAAATCCTTCACTTCGCAGGCACTCCATAACTTCAACTTCTGTTTTTTTAACTTCTACTTTAAAAATATTCTTTTCTACATTCCCTCTTTGTGATATTATTTTTATGTTATTATGTTACCAGTGTCTACATCTTCATGTTGTGCAACAAAGGTACATGGAGAGTTTGGCAGTGCTCTCAGGTTTAACTCTAATATTTGATCTGAATAATCAATAACATATAAATTTATATTTGTGGATGTTTATTCCCCATTATGTAAGGTAAGTGAGTGATGTTGCGCACCCTTACTGACTTGATACCTGATGAAACCTGATTTACTAGCTAATGGAACATAATATCTTCCTCTTATGTGGCTTTTTCTCCTGGTGATAGCCAATAATAGCTTATACAAGCTGGTTCATTATGTTAGTGTGGCACATATCAAGAGAATGGACCCTTGTCTGTAGTTGTATGACTGTTGGCCTATAATTCAATATTGTGTATTATGATGTCTTGCCAATAGTTCCCACTTGTAGTTTAAACCAGTCTATTATTTGCTGTGTCAGAGTACCTTGGGGGTGGTATTCTTAGTTGCTTGCCCAAATGCAATAGAGGTATACCTGATGTTTATGAATAAATGCAGCAAAGGTACACTAAACACAAGGATTCCTATTAGATAACGAAGACGCATTCTATCAAATGTGTCTTGGTCGAATTGAAAACAACAAAAAGGCTAAATAGCAAAATGGCTTTTAAGCAAATTCTTTCCCTGGGAAAGAATTTGCTTGGCCACTTCCATTACTTTGCCATTTTCGGCACTGTAATGTGATCTCGGAGTTGGTATATTTAAGTAGGGGGGTGTGGGGTCAAAGTCCCCCACTTTATGTATTCTTTCAATTTTTTTTTTCCTTTTTTCTTTTTTTTTTTTGGAACAGAGATTTTACCGCTGTTCTGAGCTTTCGAGATTGTAAGCTTCCGCGTACATGGGGTCGATTATTTATCGTTCACTTTTCTAAGTGTTCGATGATATAATATAGACCCAAATGCAAGGTCTAAAAAATAATGACTTGCAAAAGAGAAGTGTTGCAAACCATAATATGCTAATGGGATGGTTTCACAATCCATTGACCAACACATCACTGCGGTACACACATCCATTGTTAAATGCAGTGCTTCACCTTTAATACTGTAGTTGCAGTCCATGAACTTGTTTGTTCAAGTATGCACAAGTACTTCTCTGACACACAAATTAATTATTTCCCCCAGCAACTCCTTCATTAGTTTGTACTAAGTATGCACAAACACTAAATGACACATTAAATTATTTTGCATAGTGATCACTTCAGCAGACTGAGCATATATGCACAAGCACTTTTCTGACAAACATATGAATTAGCTTCTCCAGTGACCCTTCAGTAACATTCCTAGTATGCACAAGTACCAAAATGAAGCATTCACCAAAGCAACCCCTTCAGTAACATGCTCTGGTATACAAAAGCACTGAAATAAACATGTCACCCAAGTTCCCTTCAGTAATATCTCTAGGTATGGGCAAGCACTGAAATACACATTTCAGCAAAGCAACTCCTTCAGTAACATGCCCCAGTATACACAAGCACTAAAATAAGCATTTCACCCAAGCTACCCTTTCAGTAGTATCTCCAAGTATGGACAAGCACTAAAATGAACATTTCACCTAAGCGACCGCTTCAGTAAAATGTCCAGGTAAACACAAGTAAGTATCAAAATGAAACATTTACCTAAGTGACCCCTCCAGTAGAAATTTACAGGTATGCAGACACACCAGCTCAGCACCCCTCATATGTCCTTATTTGACTGAAAATGGCTGCTATCTAGTGTGACTTCAAGGCGATTTACACACTTTGCATGCAAATGAGCTCTTTATAGGTTCATGTCTATGACTCAGACTCATGCGCATGAGTGTAAAACCCTTTAACAGTGTAGCAGCTGTCCCCCTATCAGTTATGCCTAAATCACAATATGCATTTCCGATGGGGGCGTGTTCACAAAAATCTCTGCATTTCTGAAGTCATTGTGTCAGTCCAGGATTTGCCTAACCTCATAGCGCCACTTTTGAGGACCACCGCTAAGAATATGTGAAGCCGTGGACTATGAATACTGCCTTAAATCTTCAGGTCCTGACATAATGATTGTTTTGAAGAACTTCCTAAAGTGAAGTCTTTCATTTGCATTTGTTGACAGCAATAGGGTTGCCATTTGTCAGTAATTGTTCCTTACAATTAGGAAATCGGATTCTCTATCAGAAAATCCAGTAGACAGGGAATCTGTAAGGAAATTCATCTTTGATGAGTACTTGTCAGTTATTTTGAGAGTTATCATATTTATGAAATATGTTTCCCAAAATATTTTTTGTTTCACTTGGATTTCGTACATGTGTTTACATTACTTTATCTGAATAGTATTCGGTTTGTCTTAACTGGCATCCTGACCGATGTGAAATATGGTCATTTGCAGAAAGTTAGATTCATCAAAAATCCTCTTCATGATGCATTTTAAAAGAACTAAACAAATATGTATAAGTCTCCCATTTTATAAAAGAGAAACCATAAATAATTCCGCTAGATAAACTTTATGTTCTCTGTGGTAAAATTACATTTTTTTTTGTCTTCAGAATAAAAGAAGTCTGGCAACAAACTAAGTTGTTCCGGGACATCTTCATGGGGGGTTTAGGTTAATATTAGTGGGAGTTAAGTGGGTTGGGGAGGTGAAAGGGATAAGTGGAGGCAGGGATGGTTGGGAGGAAATGAGATAATGATAGAGAGGGGCTTAAGAGGTTTAGTCTAGTGTAGTTGGGTTAAGCAATCACCTTTTGGCGCGAACTTGCTACAGTGCAGGTTTATGTCCAAGATGACCTTAGGTAATGCTGCTATGGTCGGGTAGGCCTTGTAGCTTGGCAGAGGTAGGTACAGTTAGTTAGTCATGGTTTAGGGGATGTCCTAGTATTTGTTGTTGTTTATTACAGGGTCATTTGTCTGTGAATTGGTAGATTGTTCAATGTTTCTGGTGGTTCAGTTTGAAGGATTTATGGTTAGGGGCTGTGGGGGTAGTCATTCAGTCTGAAGATCCCAAGGGAGGCTTTCTTGTTGTATTACTTTATTATATTCAGTCAGCAGCACTGTCGTACTCTAGCTGAGGCCTTTCATATGAGTTTAAGGAGTTTTGGTTAAGTTACTGGGCTGTTGAGTTATAAATATGTGCAAGTTGGCTCCGTATAAATTAATGTTATGAGGCAGTTGGATGGCCGTTGTCCTGTTGGGGATTTGATCCGTTTGGAAGGACATTGCTGGAGCATGTTTTATGCCTTCTTGTGGAATGGTGGTATTTGCTGGACTCGCAGGCAATGGGTTGTGGTGTTTCGCGGGTGCCAGTGCAGTGATACTCTTTGCGCATGCGCAGCTGCCATTGTCTAAGAGACTGAGAGGCATATTATTTTGTTTTGGACTAACCTGGTCAACAAATGTAAAATTAAAAAAAAAAATGTAAACAGTATTCTAATGGTGGTACGGGTAGGGTGAAGGCAAATCCTGTTAATCTAGCAATGTCCTAATTATAAGAGAAATATTTAAAATGAGTCCCTATTTGTTGCTTTTTTCACCCATCATGTCCGGCTTGGTCCAGATTTTGTGTGCTAAGAGGTTGAGAGGTATGAGGTAGTGACTGCTTTAGAGGTCATTTTTCCCTTTAAGTTTACTGTTGTGGTTCAGAGTAGAAAGCGTGTACCCTATCTGATACCTGCCATATTTCATTTCTAAAGAATCAACATATAGTACAAAAAATGTTTTTAATGCTTTTTTTCTCTTTCCTGATGCCAATATTTCAGCTAAGAGTAGAAATTTGACAAATTTAATGCAGTCTGTGTCCTGATTAATGCTTTCCTGTGGCACAAGAATGATATCCTTCCAGCTTTCATCTGAGCAGTATGTCTTATTGTAAGGGATTTTCGTGCCGTGAGGCTCCAGTGAGTAATTGTTACTAGCCATGCATGCGTGGGGTAGAATTACCTAGGAATACCTATGTGGTACATTATACCTCTCAGGTGTCAAAATTTTGGACTTTATGTCAAAAAAAAAAAAAAAACAACACGTTAGTTAGCTTTCTAGGTTTATAGGAGCAATATGTAATAAGTGTCACTATTTTGGCTTGTTGTCTCTCCAGTTGGATGTTCGGACAGTGTACGGAAGGGTTATTTGTTCTGAGGAGGTTAGATTCAGTACAAAGTGAGAGGCAACCACATGGCAGTTTGGTTTGTTAGGACAGAATACTGAAGCACTTCTGTCCCACCTTTAATTTGTTTCTGTACAAACTTCACCAGAGAGGTGTTCCTTTAAATCTGGAATTTAAGTATTCTTGTGGCCTCTTACAGCTGGACTTTTCCCTCTAGACTTGCAGGGACTGTTTAAGGGTTTTGCAGGCTTCTCGCTTATGGTGGGTCATGCCACCTGCACATTTGACGGGTTTGTAGCTGGGTTTCTGTGAGTATCCTCTGTGTAATGAAATGGGCCCTGAGTAATGGACTTCGTATCCTAAAGATGGACTTCCAGATGTTTGCTGGTAGTTTTATGCTGGGACCCTAGGATGCTGGTGTTTCTCGAGGAAGCAGAGTGCAGTTTGTTGTGTTGTATTGTCTGTTTTGCAGAATTAGCAGTGAGCCTTGCTGTTGATTTTAACTTCTTCCAGCACCAGAAATTGAGCTGTTTTTTCTCGGAGCATTAACTGTAGCTAACTCCATTCTTAGTGGCACATGCTTTGACATGAAATGCACCGTATGATCCTGGGATTTCTAGCCGCTCCAGCTACAAGTATTCAACTCTTTACTCGGTTTACCCATTGCTCTTTCATTGCATACTTCACTCAACCCTGCTTATATTGTTTCCCATCTCACTTCATCCATTGTGTGTAGTTCTGACAGCTCTCTCTCAGCTAGAGTTGCTTTTGTCAATTAGGTTGTCTACTGTTGTGGGATGTTTCTGGATGATTGTAGGGCTCCAAACCTTTTGATAGTTCTGTCTTCATGGAGGGGTGGGGTTGTGGGATAAACGATAGACTGGCCTTCTGATGAGACATTTTTGCAGGCTAGAAGGATGTTCACATGCTGGCCGCTATTGTGCATGCGCGATGTGGTGGTAATGGCTGTGGGGAGCAGGGTACTGCAGGTCATACTCCTCAGCCATCTGAAATTGTGGTAATAACTGCAGATTTTTCCCTGCTAGTGTTAAACACAAACTTTTGTACCTACAA
The DNA here is from genome assembly GCF_019279795.1 of Protopterus annectens. Lineage (NCBI taxonomy): Eukaryota > Metazoa > Chordata > Ceratodontiformes > Protopteridae > Protopterus > Protopterus annectens. The sequence goes on along the minus strand of NC_056725.1, from coordinate 1,970,361,655 downwards.
GGAATGGCAATTCTATACTGAAACACAAACTTTTGTACCTACAAGGAATGACAATTCTATACTGGAAACATAAGAATGTATGTTTACTCTAAACCACTCCGAATAATTGCCATTCGCTGCACTATGTTAATTAATTTAGAATGTTGTTGTCAGGAAAACAGAAGGGACATTTTAACTATATGGAAAAAAATGGAAGAAGTTGTTAGAGTGAGAGAACTGAATTTAATTTTAACATTAACTCATTAAAGGTTGCAGAGAATGTAATGTTTTCACATTGCAGGTTTTGGATTACAATAATATGGCTCAATGAATTACAAGTGAAGAGACGTATTCACTTGGTTTATGGCACTGATGTGATGATGGCAGTATGGTTTGGGTGTTTGCCTTACAGCTACAATGTGCAGGGTTTGTTCTCACATGGTGTAATGGCCAAACTTTGGAATGGTCACAAAGCTGGTTAGCCTAGTAGTAATTTATGGGATGTTTGAGGAATATCAAGAATATCACTAGCATCAATGTATTTTAAGAAGTTTTAATTCGACTTTGTCACATTCTGTACAATTGTCTGTGTTATGTGGATTTATACCTCAAAAAATATTTATTGCTAGGTCATAGTGTCTCATGCTGGAGCAACTTGACCATACAAATAAGTTGTACTGATGTCAAAAAAAAAAATTGTTGGATGTTCTCCTTCTATGGCATGAATAGTACAGCTTGGAAGAGGGATGTTTGAGACTTTGGCTGTGTGTGACTACTGTTCAGCACTTTTGTTGAATTTCTGTTGTGGCATCTCAGTGCTGGGGGGGGGGTTCTGGGGGTCGCAGCATATGCTATAGGAAAACATAGTTGCAAAATTGTATAGGACAATAGTTAAAGCTTTGAAGATGTCTTGGAAGGTGTGTTATGTACTTTAGATGTACATGTCTTTTCTTTCTTACAGATGGGAGTTTTTTGGAACACTGCTGCTATAATTTGGAATAGGTGGGTATAAGGTAGGGCCTTTTTTTATATATTAGAGGATTTACTTTTCTCCTTTTTTTGTAGATGGTGGTGTGCCGAGTACTGGTTGTGGCATTACACAGGGAATTCGCAGATGACGGAAGCAGTGGCGAGTGAAAAGGTTACGCATGGGGAGCACAAGGTGGCAACAGTTACTGACTGAAATTGCTGAAGGGCAGAAGGCATCATGCGGTGGCTTGAAAAGGGGATCTGAAAGGTAAAGATTTTGATAGGACTGATGTTTTGCCACTGGAATGGGGCACAAAGTGGGTCTGAGTAATCACCTTATTAAGGCATATTAGGGCTCTGTGTTCAATTAGTGTGAGCTGATTATTGTATTGGTATGGGGGCAAGTAAGGAAGAGGTAGGTAGGGGGAGCCAAGAGAGAAACGGTTGGGGATGGCTTATGGGAAGTGGGGGGATCCCACGGGATGAGTAGAGGCATGACATTCATAGGAGCACAGGACTTATTAGGGCAAAGCCCTATGGCTCTTGCAAGGCAGTGAAATTCAACCCTTATTTTTTTTTTTTAGAACCTTGGGGTGGTTGTATTTACTCATTCAGTTGTTGAACCGTATTTGCGGTAAGGGACAATGAGGTGTTTGATAGGATGCTGGAGTTTGTTCGTAATGGGTGGTGTCTTTGGGGTGACAAATTTGTCCCTTTAGTAGGTAGTGTTAATGTTACATAACAGATTAAGGTTTTACAGAATACCACAAGGATCATTTCACTTGGTGTTTGGGTCAATTTTGTGAGTAGAGTTCTAAGATGCATGGTAGGTAGGCGGTTAGTGGGATAGTTTTAAAACTGAGTGCATTGTTACAGGGGAGTTAGGTTTAAAGGAAGCTTGGTTGCAGGATAAGGCTGCAGTAGGAGAGGTCTTAATTGCCTACTAGTGGTATAGGTAATATAAGGAAAGTGCTCTCCAGGGGAAAGGCCAGGGCCAAACAGGGGTTAAGAATGGTTTGGTAATGAGTGAATTGGGGATGTTTATGGCTGGGTATGTAGAGTATTTCATTGCTGAGCATAGTCGGGTTTTCAGGAACTAGGTCAAGGGGTACTGGTTTTCTACCAGCTAAGGTAGGACATTAAAGCTGGAGATAGACTTTCTCCTACGGTAATGGAGTTGTTGCACATATAGAACTGGGTAGTGGGTGGGCTAAGGTGATATGCTACTGTTAACAGGGTCTTGGATGTGAGACTTGCTACTAGTTGTTTGACTGGGTGCCGTCTTGAGTTCAAGGGGTTAGAGTTTGTGGTTTTGTTGTGGTTATAGGCTGTCAATACATTCAGGTTGAGCCATGATTTCAGCTTTGAAGGCAGTGGGCTAAAAGGGTATGTGTTCTCTTGGTGTGGATGTTCTGGTGTTACAACAGGGTCATGGTAATCTTAATTTGTTTAGTTTCATTAGGGTGTGTTTCAGTGATGGCATGGCAGAGGGGTTTATAACAGGATTCTAAGGTGCTTTACAGATGATGGGTACACCAAATGATGTTTGGCTTGACCCTTCCCTTTATGGGAAGTGGATTGAACAATTTTGGGTAGAAGGGAGGGGGAACAGCCTGGTCAGGCTGGTTGGCAGAGAAGAGGGATAGGCTTGCCCTCTTCTGTTCCCCACTGATGTCTGGATGTTCATTTCAAGGATCTGTGGAAAGGAAATGAGTAGTTGGAGGAAGCTTGCTGAATAAATAAGCAAGCTGAGGTAAGGATGGTGCTTATTTGGTGGAAGGTAATTCAATGGATGGTGTGTGAAGTGAGTTGGGATGCTGCTTCATAAGTAAAGTAAGCGAGCAGAGGTATGGACCCTGCTTGTTGGGCAGGGTGAGTAGGTACGCTGTTCTGATTAACATTAGAATGAATGGTGTATGAAGTGAAATGGGACGCTGCTTCATAAGTAAAGTAAGTAAGTGGAGGTATGGACGCTGCTTACTGGGTCAGGGTGAGTAGGTATGTTTCCCTGATTAACATTACAAGGTTGTTATGCTGTATTTAGAATCAATTATATCATGAATAGTTGTAATTAATAAAGTTGGTGATCAAAGCTATGTTATGGAAATTTAATAAAGGTCGTCAAATTGGGTGGCCATGGTTGTGCAGCGGTTAGCTTTGTTGCCTCACAGCAAGAGATTCCCTGGTTTGATCCTTGTCTAGGGTGGCTTTTGTGTGGAATCTGCATGTCCTCCCTGTGGTCACGTGGCTTTCCTCTGTTTGCTCAGGTTTCCTCCCACATCCCAAAGACATGCTGTAGGTGGATTGGACACTCTAAATTGACCCAAGGTGTGAGTGCGTGTGTGTGTGTGTGTGTGTGTGTGTGTGTGTGTGTGTGTGTGTGTGTGTGTGTGTGTGTGTGTGTGTGTGTGTGTGTGTGTGTGCCTTCTGTGGAAGGTCCGGTGCCGGGCTGGCAACTTGACGCTGTAAAACTCCACTGCCAATCATGAGCGGACAGATGATCTACTGTGGTGACCCCCAACCAGGAAAAGCCGAAAGAAGAAGAATAAAGGTCGTCAAATGTCATTTGGTGTGATGTGTGTTATTGAAAGAAACTGGGAAAAATGAAGTTTGGCAACAAACTAAGTTGTCCCGGGACATCTTCATGAGGGTTTTAGGTTAATATTAGGGGGAGTTAAGTGGGTTGGGGAGGCGAAAGGGTTAAGTGGAGGCAGGGATGGTTGGGAGGAAATGAGATGATGATAGAGAGGAGGTTTAGTCTAGTGTAGTTGGGTTAAGCAATCACATTTTGGTGTGAACTTGTTACCCACCCTCCCTCTTTTCTTTGGTGGGGAGTAGGGTTATTTATTAGTGGCGGTAGGCGGAGAAGAGGGATAGGCTTGCCCTCTTCTTTTTTCCCTCTGATGTCTGGATGTTCATTTCAAGGATCTGGGGAAAGGAAATGAGTAGTTGGAGGAAGCTTGCTGAATAGATAAGCAAGCTGAGGTAAGGATGGTGCTTATTTGGTGGAAGGTAATTCAGTGGATGGTGTATGAAGTGAGTTGGGATGCTGCTTCATAAGTAAAGTAAGCAAGCAGAGGTATGCACCTTGCTTGTTGGGCAGGGTAAGTATGCTGCCCTGATTAACATTACAATGAATGGTGTATAAAGTGAGATGGGACACTGCTTCATACGTAATGTGAGTGGAGGCATGGACGCTGTTTACCGGGGCAGGGTGAGTAGGTACGCTGCCCTGATTTACATTACAAGGATGTTATGCTGTATTTAGAATCAATTATATCATGAATAGTTGTAATTAATAAAGTCGGTGATCAAAGCTATGTTATGGAAATTTAATAAAGGTCGTCAAATGTCATTTGGTGTGATATGTGTTATTGAAGGGGACTGAGACAAATAATATAGCAGATATAAATATAACTTTAATTCAGGTAAAGTGTAAAGTACAGTGTAGGAAACAGTGCACAGCTATTGTTGGGAGGGTGGCCTAATATGTTAGAAGGTTGGCCTAATGGTTAAGGTGTTTGCATTACAAACCCAAAGTACAAAGTTTGAGTCTCACAAAGGATAATTGACAAGGCTTAAAATGGATTGCAAAGGCAGTTAGCCTAATATGAATCTATAATACATTCTAATTTCCTTATGTTTCTTAGACCCCCCCATACTTATGCAGTGTAATAATTTCAGCAAACATATGAGTCAGAAAAAAAAATATTACAAACATGTTTTAACATGGGAGTCACGTTTGCTCATCTGTTTCATTTAGCCTGTCATTTACAGAGTCTTCAAAATGTTTCTAGCATAATTAACACTGAAAGGAAAATAATGCATGTTTACTCATTAAATCAGTATTACAATGATTGGAGCAAGGGGAGATACTTTAGTGAGGATTTCCTCCTCCAAAACTGGCAACCCTTGTCAATAACTATTAAATGTGTTACTTATTGATTATGTTTAGATATGCCTCGACCATTGGTTTATGCCTTCCTGTAACATAATTTTTTATGTTATGCCTGTGTTATGACCATGATAAAATTCTACACTGAAGTACTGGGGATAGTGCACACCTTTATTTATTTATTGTATCTTTATGATTCTCAACTTTTCAGCATGACAATATATTCTGGTAGGACCATAATCAAACCAACCATATGTCAGGCATTACTTGTTTACATGTTCCAAAACACTTGTTTTCTAACTATTTTTGTATTTTAAGCAGGCATGATTATGTGTGACTTGTGAATGAACTTCATTACTCTGGCAGATCACTAGAACTAATACAAATATTTTAGTTATGTTTTCATTAGATAGTTGTAAGTTTAGGTGGTGGTTCAAGTCTGATCTGCAACCCAGTTTTGATAAGATCAGGATCAGATCCTGTGAGTGATTTGGGTGCTGTAAGTTCATTATTGGCTGTGCTATTTATATGTTTGCCAATTATATTAATGGCTTTATTTTTGAAAAAAAGGCCCCGATTCCAAAAGGCTTGTTCTCATTATAAGTGACCATTTACATTAAGAGCAGGTGTTTTGGAATCTGGTCCCCACAGTAAGCCTGTTTATAAACAGGCCTTACACCAAAGTAAGACACTTGAGAGCAAGTCTTTGGGAATCAGAGCTTTAGAGCAACTGTTTTGAAATCTGTCCCAAAACATTTTGCTGGCTTAAAGGGGTATGTATGCTTTACCAAGTAATTCCTGTAGAAATTGCAAGAGCATTTATGTTTTAACAAATTATTTTCCTATAAAAAAAATTACCACTACAATATTAGCATATAGTGCCAGATAGGCATAAATTTGTACATTTTAGTATCACTTAAATTATGACATCAGATTTGCATACAAAAAATATATTCTAGCACTTGATTTACCACATGGATAAAGCATAAATACCAACACTGATTTTATTCAAGAAACTCATGGGCGCACATCACTATTCATTGCATATAAAAAGAACCGGATCTCCAATCTTTTTGTCTTAGATAATTTATCTAAAACCTGTAGAGTTGCAATTCTGATTTAAAGAGGTTTACATATCCAAATTATTTAGCTTCAGAGTGACTCCCAAGGAAGATTTAGTCCCCTGAAGTGCAACTGTATGTTTCTTCCATGGCCTTTGTTTTTTGTTCCCTTTGTATGTACCTTGTTAGGCAAACCTGCCTTCTTTCTTCAAGTACAGATTCTAACTGGTTTTAATAATCATGGAAATATATCAGTTAGCCTGAATTGGACTGCTTTGGTTGCCCCCCGATGACCTGCCCAACATACCACACAACCCTTATCCCCACAGCCCTATTCACTTGCATCATGAACATATGATTACTTAAAATTATACACCAGAAATATATGTTATTACTGTCTATTAAAAACAAAGCCATATATTTATTTACAAGTTTACTGTTTGGACTGTATTGCAAAAGAAAGATGCAGACAGTGCAGCTTGACGAAGGAAGATGTCAGCACATTAGCAGCAGATGCAATTCCACAATGGATGGTAAAACAGGAGCAAGTAAAAATGTTTTCAGTTTAGGATAACTGTGGACTCCAAGCATGCATGTCAAATTCAAAAGAACAATGGGCACACCCAACACAAATAAATGTGACAGACTTGTGTGCTAACAACTCCATGAAAGCACTCAACAAAGGCTATTTGTGCATACATTTACTGCTACCATATTCTTACAAATTCCTAAGTAATACTGTGAATTCTGAAAAATGTAAATAAGAAATGCAAGCTGAATTTAATGCACTAGAAGAGGCTGGGGTACAAGCCATAAAAGAGGACAATCTGCAAATGCATCTTAGAAGACAGCCAGCAAGGCGCCAAACCAGGCAACAATTAAACCAGCTCTTTGAACAAGAAATAATAGATAGATACAGATTAGCTAGAGAGCTGGAATGGGCTGTGTGCAGGACATGTGCACTTAACATGTACTCTCACAGTCAGTGAGGTAACCCAGTAAAGTGTGCCTAAGTCTGGGTATACTGGCATCTGGGACAGTTCAGTGGCATATGGGCAATGCTGTAGGAATCTCCCATTAAGAGTGCTGTAGGAGTGTCCCAGAAAGCTGCTAGTCACATTCTAGCACCATTCCTGGCAGTAATGTACACAACTGTAGATGAATATATCCACTTCCTAACAATAGCCATTGAGCGAAGAACTATCATGTAACAGTTCTATGCCACTACCAATTTCACCCCTGTCCTTGGTGCAATTGACTGCACCCACATCTCAATTAAAACTCCAGTGGTACCTAATAACGAAAGGTATTTCAATAGAAAGGGATGACCATCAGTCAATTGTCTAGTGGTATGCTCTGCAGATGACTTTATTACCAGTACCATGACAGCATACCCTGGTAGGTGTGCATGATGCAGCAATACGGAGGAAGATTATTTTCCAACAGGGTGAAATAGCAGAGGATCTCATATCAGATAAGTACATTGCCACTGCTATGCCATAAGCAATAGCCAGTACAGTAAGCATGATGAATAAATATTTGTTTTTATCCCCCTGAAAACAGTTGACTGTAGTTATCCACTGGAGCGTTGGCTTATGTTGTCTTACAGAGCCCCATCAATGTCTGCTGAGGATGCATATGACAAAACACACACTGCAACGTGGAACATCTTTGAGCACGTATTTGCTGTGCTGAAAGCAAGATTCAGTTGTCTGCACACATCTGGGGATGTATTATAATACACACTAGATAAGGAATCACAGATGTTCACTGTATGGCATGCTGAAGAACATAATAACATCAGAACATGGTGGTCTTCCAGCTGCATGTGTGGGTGACCTACCCTAGGTCCTCAGATGTCCGGATTGGAGCTATCAGCACTGCCACAAGATAATCTGGAGGACACAGGAGTGAGAAGAAATAGGCATGGATAATGGAGTCTGTGGCCATATGTTCTAGCTCAGGCAACATGGCAGCATCTGCCACACACCTTTGAGTCATGACAAGCCACACATGCAGAAGTACATAGACAAAATAGTGGTGTTCACAGAATGTTGCCCCTGAACAGCAGCAAAGAGCATGACCAATTGAAGCAGCCCATTAGCTGTTAACATTGAACATCATACATAACATAAGCATATGATTCACCATCACCTGTAATACCTTATACACGTACACGTGACATAACAAGGAATGTATCTGTCTGTCTACAGAGGAAAAAAATCACTACAGGAATACTCTCTGAATGTTACAGCGCCAAAGAGGACTACATTGGCATATGTATGGCATGCATGAGTTGCGCACAACAGAAGGTGTTGTCCAAGTGGGATATCATCATACAGAAAAATCTTATGTGAAGTAAGCTATACAACAGCCAATATAATAATAAATCTAGGCCCATGCAGTGCATGAGAATGTATCTGCACAAACATAACCTAATTACAGAGATGGTACAATAACTCTGATACATCATTCATAGCATAGGGATGTGTAACAGTGATCTACAACACACTATTCAGAATACAGCAGCATGAGTACTGACAACATGTCAAAGGCTAGCTAAAATGAAACACACCTTTATCACCTACAAGTTTCATGTTACACGCCTAATGTGAAATGTCACACATAAGCTAACATTTCAATCAGCATGGGTCATTTTGATGTAAGAATCTGTTCAGTCATACATTGCATCCATGACAGGCAGTGCATATCAGCCATGGAACATGCATCATTGTTCAGGATACAGCAACATAAGGATATATGCTTGTGTAAGCAGGTAGATATGGGAGGGCACACATGTGAAGTACATGTTAGTAAGATGATAACAAAGGGAAATATGTTAACATAAGTGTATGTAATGCTGAGGATGAGGCATGTGCAATACCTTATTAAAATGCCACATGCAACCGGTATGTATACAGAGGAATACTTGTGCATGCAGGTCATGAGAAATGCTTGCTGTATGTCAAATATAAAGAGAGGCAAACATGGAAGTAGGGAGATTGTCACATAGAACATTGCAGTTATCAATATCCATACTAACATAATAATGACAACTATGTACAATGTAACACAACTTGAAGGCAGTCACTTAAGTCATATAAATTATCAAAAGAAGTCTGTGGAATCAGACATTTGAGAAACCTCTTATAAATATAGTAGGCAGTGCTCCTCATTGCCACAGGGTCAAAATGACTTAACAAGACACACATTAAATAAACTGTCAGTGTTACTCTAATTCAGTCTAGGGTGCCCACACTGACAGCTCATACCATGGTTCTGGCTGCTCCTGCTATGTCTGGAAACAATCATCCTATGGTACTGTACTAAGTAGCTGGATGGGGTGCAGTAAACATTTGGGACATGGGGTGGGTAGGAGCAACTAAGTTCAGAGTATGCTGAGCAACAGCAGGGGTGTATGCACATTGTAGCACAGCCATTATTGTATGAGGACCATGTTTGGGTCTACTAAGAGGGTGTCTGCCTTTCCCTGCTGTGGGTAATCTGGTCAGTACAGTTAGGGTACATGACACTGAATTTGTACTACAGTTCTGCTTTAGCACTCCCATAACATGGCTTTCATCAGCGCATGCAACAGACAACATATTGTCATGCTGTGCTGCCAATTCTGACAAGACCTCTCTATATCTGTGCTTCTGACCTTCATGTAACACACACAACTTATGTGCTACACAATCAGTGGCCCAGGCAAGTGCACAAAGGTCAGATCCATGACATCACTTGAACATTCTTGCACCTATAACAGTAAGTATACGTCCTCTGACATGCATCCACACACATCAGCTACACTCCCATGTGTAGTCTGATAGACAGCATCAGTCCATTGTGGGGAAGATTAACCATCAGTACCAGACTCAGCATGGGGCAGAGGGTCATGGTCATCATCATGTCCATTTTCTGGTGCCCCACATCATCAGCATGGCTGGCCATGCTATCCTTCTGATCACTGGCTACACCGTGACACACCTGACCATCCTCTTTTGGGATGTATAGTGTAACCAATGCAGTACCCCATGTGCCATTGATAGTACTATCAGAATGAGGCACATCACACTCCACCTCAGGATCAGTGGACAGGCCACTTGAGGATGCAGGAAGTTGATGTGCTGCAAATAGATGCAGATGAAACATGTCATATACTTTCTCAGAAGTCAAATGCAGCAGTATATGACTGACATTACTGGACAGCTATGTAACTACAAAGAATAATCATGGTGTCATGAACTTAGCGGGTGGGTGTGACTGTGGGTGATGCATGGGCCGTATAGAACATAAATACTTCATATCAGTCACTTATCAAACAAATATGATGGACAATATGAAACCAAACATACATAATGACATACTTGACATGTCATCCCCTGACTCCACTGCCAGTGGTAAGGGTTGAAATGTCACTGTCATGTAAAAACAGACACATGCAGAACAAGTTAGTAGCAAGCACATACATGTCATTATGTAGCATTGACCAAGGTGCACAAGATGTAGCTTATAAAATATGGACATAGTGGATAGGCAAAGGTGTTTCATAGGATGTAACTGATCTAGCAAGATGAACATGTTGTTATTAATTTTAAAGCTCACAGATGTGCTAAACTGTATTACATTATAGCAACCATATGAACTGCCTCACCAGGTCTGTCCTCACTTGTAAGTGACCAAACCTGCTGATACAATGATGTTATACCTCAGGCACAACAGGAGCCTGAGGCACGCAAATGCTACCAATCACAATAACACACTACGGAGACATTTATGTTATAAACATTGCTAATGTCCTGATGGGGTGCCTTTGAAGGGAAACAAGCCAACATTAATTAATTTTAAAAGTCACAGTTGTGCTAAACAGTGTTGCACTATAGCAACCATTTGAACAGCCTTACGAGGTCAGCCTCACTTGTAGGTGACTGCACCATTTGACGCAATGATGGATCTATATATTAAAATTAACACAAACAGCATGTGAGTATACACCTCAGTCATAAAAGTAGACAGGGATACACAAAGACTACTGATCACACTAACAGACTACAGAGACACCCACATGATGAATGTTGCTTGTGGCTGGATGTGGATCAGCCTATGCAACTTGAAAAATACAACAGCACACATGGTGCTCTCATGATTATGTATACATTGTTTAGGTAATATAATACAATATAACACCTATTGTTTGTGTCTGCATGTAGAGTGTTTTGCCATATACAAAGTAATTCTTTCACTGTGACATTAATAAAAAAAAAGAAGGTTAAGATGTGTGAATGAATGTCCTTGAATGACATTTGAATTACACTGCTGTGGTTGAGACTGTTGGATATGCCTGTATGTCCTGGAACATCTGCCTAAATATCGGCCCTGGATATATGATGATCCTGGTAGATGTTATATCAGGAGGTCAGGAATATCATTATTTTATCCAAGGAAGGCAATGGTGGCCCACCTCTAGTGGCATTCCTGTCCCCCTCATGTCAGAGCAACATTGCCAGTATGCCTCCCTGGAATGGCTGTGTCCTTCCACAGCATTGATCATCTTTGAATGTCCCACCACATTTGCTGTCTTCACAGAATATTGCATGTCTGTCCTAGCAAATATTGGCCATGCTGCCATAGAACTTTAATTATGATTTTGTTTTCTCTTCTGAAAAAATTATCTTGCCTATTATGGATTGACATCTGAAAAAAGGGTGATATGCACATATCATATTTTATACAGGAGGTGCACATATCAACCTTCAAAGTTCATGTCAATGTAATACCTTGCCTCTCACATACAGTGGACAGTTATGCAAAGCAATCTGTGTCACCATGTTATCTTTATTACTATTATGTACAGATAAGAATAAGGAATATTCAAAGCATGCCTAAATTGCTGATTATATGTCTTAACATCGTCAGCAGCATATATGTGCAACACCATTAATCCATTCTACATCTTTGGATATGTCACCTATACAGAGCCAGGATGAGAGCACAGGTCAGTGAATATTCTGACAAGTGAGGGCCAGTCACATAACCATTGTATCACAACTACAGCAATAAAACAATGGTGTTATCATGGTTACATGCATATCCAGCTTAACTTGCCAAGTCTACATCAACCATTTTGGGATGTGCCACAGATGCCAATGTAATCACTGACAAAGATCAGAACAAATGTGACCTTCATGATATGTTAAACCACTTATGTATATGAATGTGTTAAAACAGCAAGGTAAAACAAGATCAACCTATAAAAAAATGAACCTTTATACAGTCATGGCTAGATGTGAAGACAACAGCCATGTTACATGCTAAGCCATCCTGAGGTTCCTCCAAAGTCATCGAATGGTATAAGAGCTAAAACTCTAGAAGTAAGCATCAGTATATATCCATCAATCAGACCCTTGAATGGTAAATTGCGGACAGCCCTGTAAACTGTCAATATCCACAAACACTGCTAGATACACACAAGTGAAACTGTTCCTTTATGTAAGTGACATATTGATGCGCATAGACTTTCCCAAACAAAAAATACATGACATATGTGTTATGTGTCACACATAATATTATAAACTTGTAGAGTGACAATGAGCACTGCATTTCAAGAAAACAATACAAGCAGCTGACCTCATTATAGATTACCTTTTAGATAATTGCAGTCAAGCAGTTAAATCTAACAGTGAGGTCATCTCAGTGCAAACATATATTTATTTAATAGGTGTTTGCACTGAGATAACCTCACTGTTAGGTGCTCCATACATAATTAATGAAATTCATTAGCATACCATGTTTGAAACCTATCAGTCAACATCCAGGCAAAATCTCAGCACATTAGCCAGTAGCTCAGTATTAAGTGTACAGTTGCTCAGTGCAAATGCCCAATAGTAACCATTGAACAAAAACATCTGTAATGTGTTCGATGCCCACCAATAGTTTGCCACCACCCTATATGTGCAACTTTTATATTTTGATCTTGATACATTTTCCTATCATACCATTGCTACCTGTGAACTGAGTAGTACCTCCATGAACAATTTTCTGACAGTGATTTTGAGCAACTTTATCAAGAGTTTTAAGGCAATGTCAACTGAAAGGAGGCCACGACAGGTCTGAGTGCTCAACTGGAGCAATGATAAGACCTACCAGAAGTTGGTCATCCATGACAAACATGAGCAGGGGATGTGAGCACACGTGCGGCATTTTGCTCATTCATTTGGAAACTGATTGCAAGGGAGCTCTGAGGATATACAGGGATCTACAGGACAGGCCTGCAGGTCCTGCATCAATATCAATATCTTCACGGTAAGGACCAGAAGGACCTTCAGAACAGGATCACAAAGGGTGAACACCAGCCCCAGATAACTGCAGTAAATGCCATAATCCACACCTTAATACCGAGTATGTACTGTTAGCATTTGCTGAATATGTGTAGCTATATTAAGTAGGGTCCATAGATATTCCACATTTAAAATGCGTATAAATATGAATAGGGAAATGTATTGAATTAAAGTTTAAAAGTTAAATATTGAAGGACATCTATCTGCAAAGTCAACCACATACAAGCTGGGCCAAGCATGCACATGTGCAAAATATTTAAGTAACATCCTGTATCCTGTATTTGGATGGAATGTGAATATATCACAGGTCCATTCATTCATAAAACCTGTTCAACCATAACAAGTGTGATACTGTCTATTAGTTCACCTGGTTAACTGTTTATATGGAGGTTGATTATCTATTACACATGTTCCATTTTTGGAGTGCATTAACACCTACAGCACACAGGTTGTGGATGACTATACATTTTGTTGTTATCCACAATTATTTGAGAATGTACCATATGAAGTACTTTCCTAACATTGATGGATGAGTAATTCCATTGCAATGATGATAGAAAGTCAAATTTTGTCACCTTCGGCTTAAGTGTTCATGAATGAGTGTCCACATGCATTACATCTTGAATGAGTCAGAGAAATGTAACATTAATGCAGGTGACCATGCACGTGACATGACTGAGAGTAGTAAACAGACTGGATAAACATCAAATGTGGGAACATAATCACTATACTGGGGCATAGCTGATGGCTTAGAACTTTTAGCTTGTATCATTAACTTATACTCTTAGCAGTAGTATTGTTATGGGTTTGAAAATCAGTGTTTTGTTTTAACTGATATCATGGCCAATCTTTTTTTCTTTTTTAACATTAACACGTTACTTGTAACCGATGTGAGGTAACCTCTGTGTTGTACTACAAGATTCTTTTATACCATGGATGACTATGCATTTCTTCATTGTCCACAATTTCTAGATAGTTCCATTCTATATCAGTATTTACCACATATATCCTTGTGCTCCCATTACAACTTTTACTGAACATCAAAATAATATGTATGCTCAGTATTATATATTGCTTGATTAATAGTCATATACATTGAAATTTGGCCTTGCTAGACAAATAGGGGAACATTGCAGTGGACAATGCATTCCATCTGAGTGTGTGTGTTATAATCCAGAAAATCTGAATATGTACTCCCTTGACTGTAATATTGTTGAAGGGTTAGCAGGATAGGTCATGTAAATGACTGATGTACAATTTATCTTGTATTCTATGGTTGGACTCCCCCTATCAGACATTTAAGTCTCTAATGTATAGCTATATATTTGCTAGAGAGATAGTCTTGTTTCTAAACTTGCAACTTTTGTAGGTTAATTTTCAGTGATGGCTTACCTTATTCTCTTATCGTGTGGATATCTCTGTTTTTGTCCATGTCCATACTTTTACATGATAATCTGCATGTTTATATTTTATGTACACCATCACTTTGTACATCTGTTAACACATCCTAATTAGTAAACAGTCTAGATATACAAAAGCATTTTTATTTTTATACGCATGTGTACTATTGTCCACTTTTACAGCATTTGTCCTATATGTGATGTATACTTTTTGACAGTATATAAACATTACATATATTGGCATTGCAGCACTGCAGTGGTTGGCATTGTCACCTCGCAGCAACAGGCTCTCCAGTTCGATTCTTGGCTGGGGTGCCTTCTGTCTGTAGTCTGCATGTCTTCCCTATGTTTGCATGGATTTCCTCTGGGTGCTCCAGTTTCCTCCCACATTCCAAAGACATGCATTTGGAGTATATCTCCCTGAGCTTTCATTGAATATGGGCTCTGTCCCATTTGGAATTTCCAATAAACAAATGTTAACTAACTAAATAAATAAAATAAAAATACAGTACTGGGGGTTATATGCTATAATTGTAAAGCGCATCATCCTAATATTACCATGCATATAGCACTAACCTTGTTTAATATGATTTAAAAATGTGCACAAAGCAGAATATATAATTCTTCAGATTTTATATTGGGTCTGCCTCACATTTTAACCAAAGGTCACCTTGTATATCACTACTTACATGTAAAAAGGGACTCATGGCATGTCATGTTTCGACTGCATAGTCATAGATCACAGATACTAGAATGCCATTAACTTCTTCTCACATAGCAAAGAACAATTAGCTACCCAGGTAGGGTTTTGGTGTGAACATAGCTGAATGCTGTAAGATTTAATCCAGTTTCTAGACTGTTCTGGTAGTGTGGGTGATTCATTTGCACACTGATAGAAATACCTCTATATGCAAATTGTGACCTCAGCTTGTGCTTGAAAATGTGACTACTTTACTAAGACTCTGTTCTAACTGAATTATCTAAATATTAAATACCATTTAAACTCATAATGCAGAATCACTTCTCGAACTTAATACTGTTTCTTGTTTTATTCATGCAGGTGCCAAAGGGCATGCCAGTAATCATGCATTGGGCATTGAGCATATGCACAGGCTGAAGGAGCTGTGAAGAGAGAGAGCTCTGTGTTATTATTTTCACCCTTATTTCTGCCCTGACTGACAATTGTCATGTGTCCATTTGCTAAATAAGAATGTTAAAACTGTGGTGGTGGAGCTGCAGTAGCGTTGTCGCTTCACAGTAAGACGTTCTCCATTCGATTCTCAGCTAGAGCGTCTTCTGTGTGGAGACATGCGTGAATGGGTGTACCTTCGTTGAAGGTTGTGCGTCAGGGCTGGCAACTCAGCACGTAAAAATCTACTGCCAATCATTAGCGGACCGGCGTTCCGCTGTGGCGACCCCTAACCGGGAAAAGCCGAAAGACACAACAACAACATTTAGATATAATCTATACCTGCATATTAGAAGATAAGATTTCCATTAGGCATACACAAGGCATATATTAAAATTGTCAATGTATTGTGAATACCTTTTGCTGAACAATTATTTTAGTGTAAACTGAATGTGTACCAGTCCTGCCAACATTATGGCTTACTCCGAGGTTATAGGATGCTTACTGACACAACTCATATGATGGCCAGCTATGATTTACTTGTATAGAGTGTCTGTTGTCAAAAGAATTCATATAAGACACATGTGTTTGCTGTACTGATGATTTCCATTGACAGCACACAATCTTTTGCTGTTTCTGTTGTGTTTAAATTATACGATGAGCCCCTTGTATGTGCTGCACTGGATCCCAGCTTAATTCTTGTGGTGTATGCCTCATC
This sequence comes from Protopterus annectens, assembly GCF_019279795.1. Lineage (NCBI taxonomy): Eukaryota > Metazoa > Chordata > Ceratodontiformes > Protopteridae > Protopterus > Protopterus annectens. The sequence continues at coordinate 1,970,345,167 of NC_056725.1, read as the reverse complement.
CATTCATGTGTTGGATAAGTGTCTGCCTCTCTGAGGGCATCAGTGATGTTGGCCTCACCCATTTATGTATTGGATGGGAGTCTGCCTCTCTGACAGTATCAGTGATGTTGGCCTTGCCCATTTATGTATTGGATGGGAGTCTGCCTCTCTGACAACATCAGTGATGTTGGCCTTGCCCATTTATGTATTGGATGGGTGTCTGCCTCTGACATATCAGTAAAGTTCCTCAGCCCATTCATGTAATGGATAGGTGTTTGCCTCTCTGACAATATCAGCGATGTTGGCCTTGCCCATTTATGTATTGGATGTGAGTCTGCCTCTCTGACAATATCAGTGATGTCGGCCTCGCCCATTCATGCATTTGATATGTGTCTGCCTCTCTGACGATATCAGTGATGTTAGGCTCATCCATTCATGTATTGGATGGGAGACTGCCTCTGAGATATGAGTGACCTTGGCCTCACCCATTTATGTAATGAATGGGTGTCTGCCTCTCTGACAGTATCAGTGATGTTGGCCTCACTCATTCATGTTATGGATGGGTGTCTGTCTCTGAGATATGTGTGACCTTGGCATCGCCCATTCATGTAATGGATGGGTGTCTGTCTCACTGACAGTATCAGTGATGTTGGCCTCACTCAATCATGTACTGGATAGGTGTCTGCCTCTCTGACAGTATCAGAGAAGTTGGCCTTGTGCATTCATGTATTGTATGCGTGTCAGCCTCTCTGACAGTATCAGTGGTGTTGGCCTCACCCATTTATGTTATGGATGGGTCTCTGCCTCTCTGACAGTATCAGTGATGTTGGCCTCACCCATTCATGTATTGGAAGGGTGTCTGCTTCACTGACAATATCAGTGATGTTAGCCTCACCAATTCATGTATTGGATGGGTGTCTGCCTCTCTGACAGTATCAGTGGTATTAGCCTCTCCCATTCATGTATTGGATGGGTGTCTGCCTCTTTGTCTATATCAGTGATACTGGCCTCACTCATTCTTGTATTTGATAGGTGTCTGCCTCACTGACAGTATCAGTGATTTTGGCCTTGCCCATTCATGTATTGGAAGGGTGTCTGCTTCACTGACAATATCAGTGCTGTTGGCCTCACCCATTCATGAATTGGATGGGTGTCCATCTCTCTCACAGTATGAGTGATGTTGACCTTACACATTCATTTACGGGATGGGTGTCAGCATCTCTGACAGTATCTCTGATGTTGGCCTCACCCATTCAAGTATGGATGGGTGTCTGCCTCTCTGACAGTGCCAATAATCTTGGCCTCGCCCATTCAAGTATTGGATGGGAGTCTGCCTTTCTGACAGTATCAGTGATGTTGGCCTCACCCATGCATGTATTGGATGGTAGTCTATGGGTGTCTGTCTCTGACATATCAGTGAAGTTGACCTCACCCATTAGTGTAATGGATGGCTGTCGGCCTCTCGGTCAATATTAGTTATATTGGCCTCACCCAATCATGTACTGCATGGGTGTCTACCTCTCTGACAGAATCAGTGATGTTGCTCTTGCCCATTCATGTATTGGAAGGGTGTCTGCTTCACTGACAATATCACTGATGTTGGCCTCAACCATTCATGAATTGGATAGGTGTCTGCCTCTATGACAGTGTCAGTGATGCTGGCCTCACCCATTCAGGTATTGGATTGATGTCTGCCTCTTTAACAGTACCAGTGATGTTGGTCTCTCCCATTCATGTACTGGATGGGTGTCTGCCTCTCTGACTGTATCAGTGATATTGGCCTCGCCCATTCTTGTATTGGGAGGGGGACTGCCTCTCTCACAGTATCAGTGATGTTGGCCTTACATATTCATTTATTGGATGGGTGTCAGCCTTTCTGACAGTATCAGTGAAGTTGGCCTTGCCCATTCATGTATTGGATGCAATTCTGCCTCACTGACAGTATCA
>NC_056725.1:1970315911-1970342741 GCF_019279795.1 Protopterus annectens | reverse complement strand
ACACACACACACACACACACTTTGAGATAAGTATTTATACAACTGGATAGACTCTCCTGGGAAAGGCTAACTCAGATTCTCCAGCTGTGCCCCTATACACAGACTATACTGTAGTAAATACTACCACCACCAGGTAATAATTATATGCTACCCAAAGGCCCTTAAAAGGGTGTCCAATTATTACTGTGCAATATTATTATCCAATTGGTACTGTAGCCCAGGGCTAAAGCTATAGGAGTGGCTTAGATAGTAAACTCTATAAATATGCACTCTAGAGCTTAATTTCTCTTCATAAATCAACCACAGTTAAGAGGGTTTAAAAATATTTATTAATAAATACTAAAAGACAAGACAATACTACTACACCACAGTGCTATTCCAGAGTTCAGAGATCACACAGAAACTTAAAATAAATCAGTAGTAGAGTTCTGACATAACAGAAAAACACAGTCTAATCTTTAAAGTCCTAGCGATTTCTACAAGAAAACACTCTCCTAAGATAACTTACTTAAGACAACAGGCAGTGCTGAGGTTGGATATCAAGACAAAAATCTTAAAAACTTCTGGTTCTCACTGTTTAAATTGAAACTCCAGTTCTGATAAACATTACATTATCTTTTTCACCCTTCCTGGAGTTCCCAGGCTACACTTTAACTACATTTACATTCTTTTACACTTAGGGCAATAAAGGACATTCCATATGTAAATTCTGGTCATTAACGTTAACCTTAAAAAAATAAGCCGGAAGCCTTCCTTTAGCCAGCCTGGAGCCGACTTGTAAAACATCAAAGGCAGTGATGAAATAATTTTAATTTCAAAGGAAAGATTTGAAATGCTTGACTTAGTTTTCCTTACAGCAGATGGCAATGTTGCCACATTGTTGAAACAGCATTTTTTTACATTTAAGACACAAGCCTGTATTTTACTTTTATATTTACAAATTCCAGAATTATGTATCAGATTCTATTTGGCTAAGCTGGCAGCCTTCACCCATCTCTACCAGTCTTCACATCTCTCCCCCCCTGGAGAACTCAAGCTAGTTTTTTCAAGTGACCCTTGATAAACTCCACTTGAGAGGGTTAGGTGTACCTCACGCCATTCCCTGTCTTCAGAGCCCATCTGCATTGGCATTGCTACTCCCACTGTAGTGCTGCACTGACATATATGCTTGCAACCCCATGCTCCATCTTAGCAACTTGGCATTTTGCTGAGTGGCTCTGTTTAACCATGTTAGAGGGTTGGGATCTGTCATAACAGTGAATTATCTTCCATACAGATAAGGCTGAAGTTTCTGCAGTGCCCACACTATGGCTAGTCATTCCTTTTCTACAGCTGCATAGCATTCCTCTCTGGGTTGGAGCCTATGACTGAGATAAACCACGTGGTGCTCTTCCCCTCTGAAGAAATCTGGCTAAGTACAGCCCCTACCCCATGGTTTAAATCATTCAACTGCACAACAAATTCTTTGCTCTAATCTTGACTGGCTAACACAGGGGAGTCCTCCCAAAGCTTCTTTAAGCTTCTGGAAGGCCTGCTCACATGTTGGGGTCCACACTTATTCATCTGGCCTGCTCTTCCTTGTCAGGTCTATGAGGGGAATAGCTATGGTACTATAACTGGGGATGAACTTTCTGTAGTACCCTGCTGTCCCTATAAATGCCCTCACCTGCTTTTTAGTTACAGGTGCAGGCCATGCCGGAATGGCTTCAACTTTGTCAGGTTCTGGCCTTATCTTACCACTCCCCGCTCTATGTTTTAGGCAGGAGACCTCTGCCATACCCACCTGACATTTGCTCGGCTTAATGGTCAACCCCGCCCTCTGTAGTCTGACCAGCACCTCCCTAACATGCTGAAGGTGCTCTGGCCAGGAATGGCTGCAGATGACAATATCATCTAGGTAAGCAAGGGCAAAGCCTCCTGCTCCTGCTAGGATATTATCTACCAGCCTCTGGAATGTCACTGGGGCATTCTTCATCCCAAAGGGCATCTTTGTGTACTCATACAAGCCAAAAGGAGTCACAAAGGCTGACTTCTGTCTAGCACTGGGAGTCAAGGCACCTGCCAGTAACCCTTGGTAAGATCAATGGTGGTAAGATACTTAGCCCCACCCAGCAGCTCTAGGGGCTCATCTGTCCTAGGCATGCGGTAAGCATCTGACTCTGTGTGACTATTGAATTTCCTGTAGTCCACACAGAACCTGGTGCTGCCATCCTTCTTTGGCACCAGCACCACTGGGAAGGCCCAGGGACTGTTGGACTCTTGAATCACCCTTAATTCCAACATCTCCTGTACCTCTTCCCTCAGAGTCTGTTTAACTCTCTCAGGCACCCTATAAGGGGCCTGCCTTATAGGCCTTTGGGGTCCTGTATCCACCTGGTTTCCCAGTGAACATATCCCCAAATTCCTGCAGCACTTCTCAGATTTACCAAACCCAGGTAGGAAATAGCTGCTGGGACATCGCTACCCCTTCCACTGAGGTGACAGCCTGAGCTTCACTGAGGAGATCAGTCCCCAAATCTCCCTCAGACTCTCCTCCTCCAATTCACTGCAAAAGCTCAGCACAAGGGCCTCCCTATCATGGTAAGATTGCATCATGTTAACATGGTATAGTTTGTGCCTCTGCCATTTGCCTAACGGTTCCACCATGTAGTTAACATAACTTAACTTTCTTACCATCTTGTAGGGACCCTCCCAAGCTGTTTACAGCTTGTTATGTCTGACAGGAATGAGAACCATTACCTGCTGCCCCACAGCATGCTTTCTAGCTCAATCATTCATGTCATGCCACACCTTTTTCTGTTGTTGGTTTGTCAGGTTTTCCTGGGATAAGCCCTTGAGTTACCTGAGCCTTGTCCTGAGGTTTAAGACATATGTCACAACAGACTCCTTGTGAGACTCACACTCACCTTCTCACTCATCTCAAATGAAATCTAGAGGCTTCTCACTCATCTCAAATTAAATCTAAAGGTCCCTTCTCCCTATGCCCATTCAACAACTGAATGGGTGAAAACCCTGTGGATTCCTAGGGAACCTCTCTGTAAGCAAACAACAGATGGGGAAAATATTTGTCCCACTCCCTCTTAAACTGATCTGCAAATGCCCATAACATGGACTTGATTGTAGAGGTTAACCTCTCAAAAAGACCATTAGTCTGGGGATGATAGAGTGTGGTCTTCATGTGCTTCACCCCACAGCAATTCCACAGGCAAGGCGCCATGTCTGACATGAAATTGGCACCTTGGTCAGTCAGTATTTCCTTTGGGAAACCCACCCTACTGAAAAACTCTAACAAAGCATTTGCCACCCTCTCTGCCTCAATGGAAGACAAAGCCACTGCCACAGGGTATTGTGTAGCATAATCCACTACCACTAGGATATAGTTTTTCCCTGTATGACTTGGGGTACTCAGGGGACCCGCAATATCCAAAGCTACCCTCTGAAATGGCTCCTCAATCACAGGAAAAAGGCATCAAATGGGATCTCACCTTGTCTCATGCCTTGCCTACCTTTTGGCACTGCTCACAGGTCCTGCAGTACTCTATTACATCTATGGAAATTCCAGGACAATAGAAGTTCTGCATAATATGCCTCTTTGCACATTATATGCCCATATGACCTGCAAATGAAATACCATGGCATATGGCTAGAAGAGCCAGATTGTAGTCTCTAGGCACTACTAACTGCTGTACTCGCATACCTTATAGACTTCCCTCAGGGGTCCACTCTCTCTATAGTAACCCTTTGTCCCAGTTTACAGATTCCCCCTTCCCTTGAGAATAAGGTGGCTACCTAGATACCTGCCTCAGGCCTTGCAATGTAGGGTCTGAGAGCTGAGCCTGTCTCAACTCTCTCCTTGTAACCCTTCCAAGCTCCCCTTCCACAGGAATTCTGGCATCCCCTGACAGTGGTGCCTCACTGTAAGCCTGGATACTACTGCTCACCTCTACCTTTGCAGCTACCCTGTCCAAGGGAACATCAGTACCCACAAGCAGCTGTGGCTCACATTCAGTCTCATTGCTACAGCACAGCTCCCTTCCTGAAGTAACCTGCTCACCAGTCCTGGCTGCAAGTATGCAGTCTGTCTGGGTCTCCCCCAGGCTACCAGACTCACATGCTTGTCTCCTAGCCTCACTGTGTGTAACTGCATAAGTACATGGTACTGCCTCATCCAAATACTTCCCTCTCAGGACATCTGCAGGATGGTAGTTTGGTACCCCTGTTGTCTCAAGACAGCCTACTATTGGCATTTTGTCTTTCCTACCTACTGGCTCCCTCACCTTTGGTCCCCCACCTTGCCTCCATGGACACCTGTATGCCATATGGCCCCACTAGTTGCATTCAAAACAATTAACCCTAGCTCCTGGACGTATACCTGGACTAGTGGATTCCCCTGCTACTGGCAGATTCTGTTGTGACAGTCTGTGCTGACCACCATGAGTTCCTTTAGACCCATGAGCAGTACTGGAGGTCCCCTTCCAGTGCAGGGCTGCCCTGCTGGCCATGTATAGGTCTCCCTTCTTCCCCAACTCCTCTGATGTAGCACATTGTCTATCAGCTAACCAGATCCTCATGTCCTCCGACAAAGTGCTACGGGCTTCTTCTCTCACCAAAAGGTCTGCCAGCCCTTTCAAAGTGGTGAACTGACATCCACTCACTCAGCTATGAAAATAAGTGCTCAGTTCAGCAACATATTCCCACACACCTTTATTTGCCTTGCATCTATGCTCACTGAACATTTTCCTATACATTTCAGGTGTTAGCTTAAAACATTCTAAAAGAAATTTCTTCACAACAATATAATCAAAACATGCAATGTTTGACATTTTAGCTAATGCAGTTACAGCTTTACCATGGAGTAAGGGGGTCAGGAACTGTACCCAGAGCCTTTGGTCAATACTATACTGTTTGAATACCCACTCAAACATATGAATGAAACTATCAAAATCATCCCCCTCTTTAAATTGTGGAAGAAATTTACTGGCCTGTTGTGCTTCTGGGGTCCAGTTACTTCCTTCCCCATTACCTCCATGACTCTGGTGAAGAGTCAGCATTTCCTTCTCATGCCTCCTCTGACTCTCCTTTTCTTCAGCTTCTATCTCCAAATGCCTGGCCACCAACTCAAGTCTCTTTAGCTCCAGCTGGAATTTTAAGTCCACTGCAGAAAGGTTGAGCTGTCCATTCTCTGAAGATACTGTATCTCCACTGCCAGTCTGATTGTCCTTCATAGAAAGGTTGAGCTGTCCATTCTCCAAGGATATTGTATCTCCACTGCCAGTCTGCTTGTCCTCCTGGATGCTGTTTTCTGATGCAGCTGTAACCAAGGCTGCAATCAGATCTGCCTTAGTCAGGTTTCCATGCACCAGTCCCCTAGCCTGGCACATCTCCACCAGCTGCCTCCTTGTCAGCTTTCCATACTCCTTGGCTGACATGCTGCCTGCTCACCCTGACTAACTAAGCTAACAAAAGAAAGAAATCAATTGTGATCTGAACTGTGAGTATTCACTGTGTAGCTGTTTTAGAGTACAAAACACCTTCACAGATCATAGTACAAAAGCTACAGGATTCACTCTACCCACACCACTACAAGCCAATTAGTATTTGCCAACTAATTAATATGTGATGTGGATATCCCAACCACTGTAAACCACATGTGATGGCCGTGCCCTGGCCCAGCAATCAAGGAGCCTCAATCCTCAACACTAACACCAGACAGGATGTCTCATATATGAGTGAAAGATAACAAATACACACAGTAAAGTACAATCACCCTTAAGTGCACATAAAGATCACAGTAAGTCTAGGGCTGGTTGCTCCCTTGCTCCCCAGGTCCCCTATAATACTGCCCACTGGCTCAGCTATAGGGTCTAGATCTCAGCCTAGATGGCAAGCTAACCTACAGTACTCTCTCTGTCAAACCAGTGCTTCATGTCCCTGCCCAAGTAGCTGACACACACACACACACACACACACACACACACACACACACACACACACACACACACACACACACACACACACACACACACACACACTTTGAGATAAGTATTTATACAACTTTACAGACACTCCTGGGAAAGGCTGACACAGATTCTCCAGATGTGCCCCTATACCCAGACTATACAGGAGTAATTACTGCTACCACCAGCTAATAATTATCAGTTACCCAAAGGCCATTAAAAGTGTGTCCAGTTATTACTGTGCAATATTATTATCCAATTGGTAGTATAGCCCAGGGCTAAAGCTATATGAGTGGCTTAGACAGTAAAGTCTATAAATATGCAATCTACTGTAGAGCTTATCTCTACATAAACCAGCCACAGTTAAAAGGGTTTAAAAATATTTTATAATAAATACTAAAAACCCAAGACAATACTGCTACACCATAGTGCTATTCAAGAGTTCAGAGATCACACAAAAACTTAAAATAAATCAGTAGTACAGTTCTTACATAACAGCAAAACACTTAGTCTAATCTTTATAGTCCTAGCTATTTCTACAAGAAAACACTCTTCTAAGATAACTTACTAGAGACAATAGCCTAAGATAACTTACTTCAGACAACAGGCAGTGCTAAGGTTGGATATTAAGACAAAAATGCTTAATAATTTCTGGTTCTCACTGTTTAAATTGTAACTCCAGTTCTGATAAACATTACATCATCTTTTTCACCCTTCCTGGAGTTCCAAAGCTACACATTAACTGCATTTACATTTGTTTACACTTAGAGCAATAAAGGACATTCCACATGTAAATTCTGTCAACTTTAGCCTTAAAACAATAGACAGGAAGCCTTCCTCTAGCTGGCCTGGAGCCTATTTGTAAATATCAGCAGTGATGAAATAATTTTAATTTCAAAGAAAAGATTTAAAATGCTTGACTTAGTTTTCCTTACAGCAGATGGCAATGTTGCCACATTGTTGAAACAGCATTTCTTTACATTTAAGACAAAAGCCTGTATTTTACATTTATATTTACAAATGCCAGAATTATTATCAAATTCTATTTGACTAGGCTGGCAGCCTTCACCCATTTCTACCAGTCTTCACACAGGCCATCATCACTGATGCTGTCAGAAAAGCAGACATCCATCCAATACATGAATGGGTGTGGCAAACATCATTGATACTGTCAGAGAGGCAGGCATGCATCCAGTACACAAATGGGCGAGGCCAACATCACTGATACTGACGGAGAGGCAGACACACATCCCATACATGAATGGGTGAGCCAAAATCACTGATACTGTCAGAGAGGCAGACTCCCATCCAAATATGCAGACACCCATCAAATACATGAATGGGCCAGGCCTACATCACTGATACTGTCAGAGAGGGAGAGACCCACCCAGTATAAGAATGGAGGCAGACAACAGCACTCATACTGTCAATGAGGCAATCACTCATCCAATACATAATAGGGTGAGGCCAAGATCACTGATATTGTCAGAAAGGCAAACACCATTCCATTGCTAACATGAATAGGCAAAACAGCATCACTGGATACTGTAGAGAGAGACAGGAGCACAATAAATGAATGCATGAGGCCAAGATCACTGATATTGTCAGAAAGGCAAACACCATTCCAGTATATGAATAGACAAAGCCAACATCACTGATGCTGCCAGTGAGGCAGACACCCATCCAGCACATGAATAGGCAAGCCATCATCACTGATGCTATTAGAAAGGCAGACATCCATCCAAAACATGAATGGGTGTGGCCAACATCATTGATGATGTCAGAGAGGCAGGCATGCATCCAATACACAAATGGGCAAGGCCAACATCACTGATACTGAGGGAGAGGAAGACACACCTCCAATACATGAATGGGTGAGACAAAATAACTGATGCTATCAGAGAAGCAGACACCCATCCAATACATGAATGGGTGAGGCCAAAGTCACTGATATATCATAGACAGACACCTATCCAATACATGAATGGGTGAGACCAACATAACTGATACTGTCAGAGAAGCAGACACCCACAAAATAAATGAATGGGTGAGGCCAACATTACCGATATGTCAGAGAGGCAGACACCCATCCAATGCATGAGTGGCTGTGGCCAGCATCACTGATGTTGGCAGAGAGGTAGACACCCATGCAATACAAGAATGGGTGAGGCCAACATCACTGATACTATCAGAGAGGCAGACTCCGATCCAATACAGTAATAGGCGAGGCCAAGATCATTGACACTGTCAGAGGCAGACACCCATCCATTACATGAATGGGCGAGGTCAAGTTCACTGATATGTCAGATACAGACACCCATCCAATACTTGAATGGGTGAGGCCAACATCACTGATGCTGTCAGAGTGGGAGACACCCACCCAACACATGAATGGGTGAGGCCAAAATCAGTGATATTGTCAGAGAGGCAGACACCCATCCAATACAAGAATGGGTGAGGCCATATCATTGATTTTTTCAGACAGCCAGACACACATTCAATACATGAATGGGCAACACAAATCTCTGATACTGTCAGAGAGGCAGACAACCATCCAATACATGAGTAAGTGAGGTAAACATCACTGATACTGTCAGGGATGCAGACACCCATGTAATACACAAATGGGCATGGCCAATATACCTGATACTGACAGAGAGGCAGACAACCATCCATTACAGGAATGGGTGAGGCTCCTTCAGAAGTATGTCAGAGACAGATACACATCCAATATAAGAATGGGGGATGCCACCATCACTGATTCTTTCTGAGAGGCAGACACCCATCCAATACTTGAATGGGTGAGGCCTACACCACTGATCCTGTCAGAAAGGCTGACACACATCCAATTCATGAATGGGTGAGGTTAACATCACTGATACTGTCAGAGAGGCAGACACGCATCCAATACAGGAATGGGGGAGGCTAACTTCACTGATACTGTCAGAGAGGCAGACTCCCATTCAATAAGCAGACACCAATCCAGTACATGAATGTGCAAGGCTAACATCACTGATACTGTCAAAAGGGGAGATACACATCCCATACATGAATGGGTGAGGTCAACATCACTGATACTGTCAGAGAGGGAGACACTCACCCAATACATTAATGGACCAGGCCAACATCACCGATACTGTCAGAGAGGAAAATGCCAACCCAATACATGAATGGGCTAGGCCAACAGCACTGATACTGTCAAAGAGTGAGACGCCCACCCAGTACTAGAATGGGTGAGGACAACATCACTGATATTGTCAGAGAGGCAGACACCATTCCAATACATGAATAGGTGAGCCCAACATCACTGATGCTGTCTGGGACGTAGACACCCAACCAGTACATGAATAGGCAAGGCCTACATCACTGATGCTGTCAGAGAGGCAGACATACATTCAATACATGAATGGGTGTGGCCAACATCACTGATACTGTCAGGGAGGCAGACACCCAACCAGTACATGAATGGACAAGGCCTACATCATTGATGCTGTCAGAGAGGCAGACACCCATCCAATACAAGAAGGGTGAGGCCATATCATTGATTTTGTCAGACAGCCAGACACACATTCAATACATGAATGGGCAACCAAAATATCTGACACTGTCAGAGAGGTAGACTCCCATCCAATATGCAGACACCCATCAAATACATGAATGGGCCAGGCCTACATCACTGATACTGTCAGAGAGGGAGACACCCACCCAGTATAAGAATGGAGGCAGACAACAGCACTCATACTGTCAATGAGGCAATCACCCATCCAATACATGAAAGGGTGAGGCCAAGATCACTGATATTGTCAGAGAGGCAGACACATTTCCATTACATGAATAGGCAAAACCAACATCACTGATACTGTTAGAGAGGGAGACACCCGCACAATAAATGAATGTGTGAGGCCAACATCACAGATATTGTCAGAAAGGCAAACACCATTCCAGTATATGAATAGACAAAGCCAACATCACTGATGCTGTCAGTGAGGCAGACACTCATCCAGCACATGAATGGGTAAGCCATCATCACTGATGCTATTAGAAAGGCAGACATCCATCCAAAACATGAATGGGTGTGGCCAACATCATTGATGCTGTCAGAGAGGCAGGCATGCATCCAATACACAAACGGGCAAGGCTAACATCACTGATACTGACGGAGAGGAAGACACACCTCCAATACATGAATGGGTGAGACAAAATAACTGATACTATCAGAGAGGCAGACACCCATCCAATACATGAATGGGTGAGGCCAAAGTCACTGATATATCATAGACAGACACCTATCCAATACATGAATGGGTGAGGCCAACATAACTGATATTGTCAGAGAGGCAGAAACCCATCAAATACATGAATGGGCAAGGCCAACATCACTGATACTGTCAGAGAAGCAGACACCCACAAAATAAATGAATGGGTGAGGCCAACATTACTGATATGTCAGAGAGGCAGACACCCATCCAATGCATGAATGGCTGTGGCCAGCATCACTGATGTTGGCAGAGAGGTAGACACACATGCAATACAAGAATGGGTGAGGCCAACATACCTGATACATTCGGAGAGGCAGACGCCCATCCATTAGAAGAATGGGCTAGACAACCTTCACAGACATGTCAGAGACAGACACCCATCCAATACATGAATGGGTGAGTCCAACATCACTGATACTATCAGAGAGGCAGACTCCGATCCAATACAGGAATAGGTGAGGCCAAGATCATTGACACTGTCAGAGAGGCAGACACCCATTCATTACATGAATAGGCGAGGTCAAGTTCACTGATATGTCAGATACAGACACCCATACAATACTTGAATGGGTGAGACCAACATCACTGATGCTGTCAGAGTGGGAGACACCCACCCAACACATGAATGGGTGAGGCCAAAATCAATGATATTGTCAGAGAGGAAGACACCCATCCAATACAAGAATGGGTGAGGCCATATCATTGAATTTGTCAGACAGCCAGACACACATTCAATACATGAATGGGCAACCAAAATCTCTGATACTGTCAGAGAGGCAGACAACCATCCAATACATGAATAAGTGAGGCTAACATCACTGATACTGTCAGAGATGCAGACACCCATGTAATACAAGAATGGGCATGCCAATATACCTGATAGTGACATAGAGGCAGACAACCATCCATTGCAGTAATTGGTGAGGCTCCTTCAGAAGTATGTCAGAGACAGGTACACATCCAATATACAAATGGGCAATGCCACCATCACTGATTCTGTCAGAGAGGCAGACACCCATCCAATACTTGAATGGGTGAGGCCTACACCACTGATACTGTCAGGGAGGCTGACACACATCCATTTCATGAATGGGTGAGGTTAACATCACTGATACTGTCAGAGAGGCAGACACACATCCAATACAGGAATGGGAGAGGCTAACTTCACTGATACTGTCAGAGAGACAGACTCCCATTCAATAAGCAGACCTCAATCCAGTACATGAATGGGCAAGGCCAACATCATTGATACTGTCAAAGATGGAGATACACATCCCATACATGAATGGGTGAGGTCAACATCACTGATACTGTCAGAGAGGGAAATGCCAACCCAATACAAGAATGGGCTACACCAACAGCACTGATACTGTCAAAGAGTGAGACACCCACCCAGTACTAGAATGGGTGAGGACAACATCACTGATATTGTCAGAGAGGCAGACACCATTCCAATACATGAATAGGTGAGCCAAACATCACTGATACTGTCAGGGAGGCAGACACCCAACCAGTACATGAATGGGCAAGCCCTACATCACTGATGCTGTCAGAGAGGCAGACATACATTCAATACATGAATGGGTGTGGCCAACATCACTGATACTGTCAGAATGGGAGGCACGTATCCAATACACAAATGGGTGAGGCAAGCATCACTGATACTGACAGATAGGCAGACATACCTTCAATATATGAATGTGTTAGACCAACAACATTGATAATGTCAGAGAGGCAGACACACATCCAATACATGAATGTGCAAGGCCAACATCACTCATCGTGTCAGATGGGCAGACACCCATCCAATACAAGAATGGGTGAGGCCAGGATCACTGATACTGGCAGAGAGGCAGACACTAATACAATACATGAATAGGTGTGGCCAACATCACTGATACTATCAGAGAGGCAGACAACCACAAAATAACTGAATGGATGAGGCCAACATCACTGATATATCAGAGAGGCAGACACCTATCCAATACATGAATGGATGTGGCCAACATCGCTGTTGTTGTCAGAGAGGCGGGCACCCGTCCAATACATGAATGGGCAGAACACCATCACTGATAATATCAGAGCGGATGACACCCATCCAATACAAGAATGGGTGAGGCCAGGATCACTGATACAGGCTGAGAGGCAGAAACTAATACAATACATGAATAGGTGTGGCCAACATCACTGATACTATTAGAGAGGCAGACAACCACAAAATAAATGAATGGATGAGACCAACATCACTGATATGTCAGAGAGGCAGACACCTATCCAATACATAAATGGATGTGGCCAACATCGCTGTTGTTGTCAGAGAGGCGGGCACCCATCCAATACATGAATGGGTAGAACAACATCACTGATAATATCAGAGAGGATGACACCCATCCAATACATGAATGGGTGAGTCCAACATGACTGATACTGTCAGAGAGGCAGACATCCATCCATCCATTGCAGAAACGGGTGAGCCCACCTTCACAGACATGTCAGAGACAGACACCCATCCAGTACATGAATGGGTGAGTCCAACATCACTGATGCTGTCAGAGAGGGAGACAACCACCCAATACATGAATGGGTGAGGCCCAAATCAGTGATATTGTCTGAGAGCCAGACACCTCTCCAATACATAAATGGGTGAAGCCAATATCAGTGATATTGTCATAAAGGCAGACAGACATCCAATACAGAAAGAGGCAAGGTGAAAATCACTGATGCTGTCAGAGAGGCAGACACCCATTCAATACATGAATGGGTGAGGCCAACATCACTGATATTGTCAGAGAGGCAGACACCCATCTGATACATGAATGGGCTAGGCCAATATCACAGATACTGCCATAGAGGGACACACCCATCCAATACATGAATGGACATGGCCAAGATCACTGATATGACAGACAGGTAGACGCCCATCCAATACATGAATGGCTGTTGCAAACATCACTGATGTTGTCAGAGAGGCAGACACCCATCCAATACATGAATGGGTGAGGCCAACATCAATGATACTATCAGAGAGGATGACACCCATCCAATACATGAATGGACAAGGCCAACATCACTGATACTGTCAGAGAGGTAGACACCCATGCAATACAAGAATGGACAAGGCCAATGTACCTGATACTGTCATAGAGGCAGATACCCATCCATTGCAAGAATGAGTGAGGCCATCTTCACAGATATGTCAGAGAGAGACACCCGTCCAATGCATGGATGGGTGAGGCCAACTTCACTGATATTGTCAGAGAGGCAGACTCCCATCCAATACATGAATGGGTGAGACCAACATCACTGATACTGTCAGAGAGGCAAACTCCCATGCAATACATGCCTGAGGCAGGTCAGTATCAATGATACTGTCAGAGAGGCAGACACCCATCCAATATATGAATAAGTGAGGCCTAGATCATTGACACTGTCAGAAAGGCAGACACCCAACCAATACATTAATAAGTGATGCCAGTATCTCTGATACTGTCAAAGAGGCAGACACCTAACCAATACATGAATGGGAGAGGCCAACATCACTGATGCTGTCAGAGAGGCAGACAACCACCCAAAACCTGAATGTGCAATGCCAACATTACTGATACTGTCAGAGAGGGAGACACCCACCCAATACATGAATGCATGAGGCCAATATCACTGATATTGTCAGAGAGGGAGACACACATCCAATACATGAATGGGCAATGCCAACATCACTGATACTGTCAGAGAGGCAGACACCCATGCAATACAAGAATGGATGAGGCCAATATACCTGATACTGTCATAGAGGCAGATACCCATCCATTACAAGAATGGGTGAGGCCACCTTCACAGATATGTCAGAGGCAAACACCCATCCAATACAGGAATGGGCAAAACAAACTTCACTGATAGTGTCAGAGAGGCACACTCCCATTCAATAAGCAGACACCAATCCAGTACATGAATGGGCAAGGCCACCATCACAGATAATGTCAGAGAGGGAGACACCCACCCAATACATGAATGGGTGAGGCCAGTATCACTGATACTGTCAGAGAGACAGACTCACATCCAATACATGAATAGGCGAGGCCAAGAACATTGACACTGTCAGAGAGGCAGACACCCATCCAATGCATGAATGGGTGATGCCAATATCATTTATACTTTCAAAGTGGCAGACATCCATCCAATACATGAATGGGAGAGGCCAACATCACTGAAAGTGTCATACAGGCTGACCCCCCATCCAGTACATGAATGGGCAAAGCCAACATTACTGATACTACCAGAGAGGCAGACACCCATCCAATACAAGAATGGTTGAGGCCAAAATCACTTATACTTTCAGAGAGGGAGACACCCACCCAAAACTGGAATGGGCAAGGCCAACATCACTGATATTGTCCTGAGAAGGAGACTCCCACCAATACATGAATGGGTGAGGCCAACATCACTGATTCTGTCAGAGAAGTAGACTCCCATCCATTACATGAATGGAGGAGGCCAAGATCACTGATATGTCAGAGACAGACACCCATCCAATACATGAATGGGTGAGTCCAACATCACTGATGCTGTCAGAGAGGGAGACAACCACCCAATACATGAATGGGTGAGGCCAAAATCAGTGATATTGTCAGAGAGCCAGACACCTATCCAATACATGAATGGGTGAGGCCAACATCAGTGATACTCTTAGAGAGGCAGACAGCCATCCAATACATGAATGGTTGAGGCCAAAATCACTTATACTTTCAGAGAGGGAGACACCAACCCAAAACTGGAATGGGGAAGGCCAACATCATTGATAGGCCAACATCACTGATACTGTCAGAGAGGCAGACTCCCATCCAATACATGCATGGGCCAGGCCAACAGCACTGATACTGTCAGAGAAGGAGACTCCCATCCATTACATGAATGGGGGAGGCCAAGATCACTAATATGTCAGAGACAGACACCCATCAAATACATGAATGGGTGAGTTCAACATCACTGATGCTGTCAGAGAGGGAGGCAACCACCCAATACATGAATAGGTGAGGCCAAAATCAGTGATATTGTCAGAGAGCCAGACACCTATTCAATACATGAATGGGTTAGGCCAACATCAGTGATATTGTCAAAAAGGCAGACAAACATCCAATACAGGAAGAGGCAAGGCAAAAATCACTGATATTGTCAGAGAGGCAGACACCCATCCAATACATGAATGGGTGAGGCCAACATCACTGATATTGTCAGAGAGGCAGACACCCATCCAATACATGATAGGCAAAGCCAACATCACTGATACTGTCAGAGAGGCAGACACCCATCTGATACATGAATGGGCTAGGCCAATATTACAGATACTGCCATAGAGGGAGACACCCATCCAATACATGAATGGATGTGGCCAGAATCACTGATAGTGTCAGAGAGGCAGACACCCACCCAATACATGAAATGGTGAGGCCAAGATCACTGATATGACAGAGAAGCAGACACCCATCCAATACATGAATGGCTGTGGCCAACATCACTGATATTGTCAGAGAGGCAGACACCCATCCAATGCATGAATGGGTGAGGCCAACATCACTGATACTGTCAGAGAGGTAGACACC
This sequence comes from Protopterus annectens, assembly GCF_019279795.1. NCBI lineage: Eukaryota > Metazoa > Chordata > Ceratodontiformes > Protopteridae > Protopterus > Protopterus annectens. The sequence goes on along the minus strand of NC_056725.1, from coordinate 1,970,326,928 downwards.
CATGCAATACAAGAATGGATGAGGCCAATGGACCTGAAATTGTCATAGAGGCAGATACCCATCTGTTGCAAGAATGGGTGAGGCCACCTTCACAGATATGTTAGAGACAGACACCTGTCCAATACATGAATGGGTGAGGCCAACATCACTGATACTGTCAGAGAGGCAGACTCCCATTCAATACATGTCTGAGCCAGGCCAGTATCAATAATACTGTCAGAGAGGCAGACACCCATCCAATACAGGAATAAGTGAGACCTAGATCATTGACACTGTCAGAAAGGCAGGCACACAACCAATACATTAATAAGTGATGCCAGTATCTCTGATACTGTCAAAGAGGCAGACACCTAACCAATACATGAATGGGAAAGGTCAACATCACTGATGCTGTCAGAGAGGCAGACTGCCACCAAAACCTGAATGTGCAATGCCAGCATTACTGATACTGTCAGAGAGGGAGACACCCACCCAATACATGAATGCATGAGGCAAACATCACTGATATTGTCAGAAAGGGAGACACACATCCAATTCAGGAATGGGTGAGGCCAACATCACTGATACTGTCAGAGAGGCAGACACCCATACAATACAAGAATGGATGAGGCCAATATATCTGATACTGTCCTAGAGGCAGATACCCATTCATTACAAGAATGGGTGAAGCCACCTTCACAGATATGTCAGAGACAGACACCCATCCAATACATGAATGGGTGAGGCCAACATCACTGATACTGTCAGAGAGGCAGACACCCATCCAATACAGGAATGGGCAAAGCTAACTTCACTGATACTGTCAGAGAGACAGACTCCCATTCAAGAAGCAGACACCAATCCAGTACATGAATGGGCAAGGCCACCATCACAGATAATGTCAGAGTGGGAGACACCCACCCAATACATGAATAGGTGAGGCCAACATCACTGATGCTGTCAAAGATGAAGACACCTTTCCAATACATGAATGGGAGAGGCCAGTATCACTGATACTGTCAGAGAGGCAGACTCACATCCAATACATGAACAGAGCTATGAGACATATGCTTACATATCAGAAAAGCATATAAAACAGCCTTAAAGGAGGACACACACACACACACACACACACACACACACACACACACACACACACACACACACACACACACACAAACACACACACAAACACACACACACACCCCACTTCATATCTTAAATAATCACTATGTAATTCACATGGATAGTATAGCCCAAGGTATAAACACTGCAATAACAAATATATGTGCATGTTGAAATATATTCAAACATAAAAGGACAATGACAGCTGCACCTTGTAATGAGTATAATAGTATTACATGTCAGCATAATGTATGAGAATAACAATACGTTAAAAGTGCAATTGACAAGATCAGCATACCCAGTATATCATGGCTGCCTACCAAATGTTATGGTCACGTAAGGATACAATACAAGTAATACTGGATGGTATGAAAGATGGAAAATTGCAGAAGACAGCCTATAAATCTTTATACATCAAAAGATGACTTGAGGGCCTATGAATCAATGACAGCATCACAGAACACACACATACACACACACACACACACACACACACACACATATATATATATATATATATATATATATATATATATATATATATATATATATATATATGCATACATACACACATATATTAATAACATTTGGATGTTCATCAATGCATGTGTGTACCTAGTAACATGTTAAACCACAGCAGAGAGTATCACCATTTACGATAAAGCACATGAGAGATCAGGAGGATATTTGTTAACACAAGTATATGTTTGGAAGTATCAACCCACCATATGTCTGCAAAACACACACAGGATTTCTGCAGACATATGACATAAAAATACCATTACAAATATACTATGTCACACTGTGCAGGTAGTGTATAGCATTAGATGTATTAATTGACAGGTACAGATAATTTCACTACAATGATTAATTCACACATATATGTTAAGATGTCACTACAATAGTTACATGAAATGATAAAGCTGCAGTATCTGCAATGTCTAACACATGTAGAGATAATATGTCCAATATATGATATTATGAAAATCGCGTTCTTCTACTTATGCTATTCGGTAGCTGCACATCTAATGAAAGTGATTTGTAAAGAGCATAACAGGTAACAGATAACATTACAACATAATTACATCCAAAATGGAATCAAATAAAGGGGTCATATCAGAACACTATGCCATGTCAAACAGCAGCATGGTCTTGCCTAGGCCATGCTGTATGTACATAATGGATGTATAAATATATTGTTGTCCATTCATATGTGCTTTAATGAGCCAAAGAATATCACACTAACATGCAGAAGCAATATTGAAAAGGAGATGGAGATATTTGTCCTGTGTTCAGCCTGTCTGTGTATTAAATGAGTCCATAAACACCACTGCAATGCACCAATACAAATATAACAGCATACTTAAATATGGAGTAAGGAGTATCATAGCCCCAGCAGAAAATCACAATGAAGATTGCCATGAAACCCAGTAAAATTCAATTAGTTTTGTAAGATAGTGTGCTAAAAACAGACTTGAACACATAAATATTGGTTAGGAAAGAGTGGAACTGAAGTAATACAATGTAGTACAACCCTGATAACATCACTGATACTGTCAGAGAGCCATACATCCATCCAATACATGAATGGGTGAGGCCAATGTCACTGAAATGTCAGAGACAGACCCCCATTCAATACATGAATGGGTGAGGCTAACACCACTGATCCTGTCAGAGAGGGCGACACCCACCAAATACATTAATGGGTGAGGCCAATATCACTGATATTGTCGGAGAGGCAGACACACATCTAATACATGAATTGGTGAGGCCAACATCACTGATATTGGCAGTGAAGCAGACAGTCATCCAATACATGATTGGGCGAGGCCAACATCACTGATATTGTCAGAGAGGCAGACACCCATCCAATAAATGACTGGTCGAGGCCAAAATCAGCGATACTGTCAGATAGGCAGAGACCCATCCAATACATGAATGGGCAAGGCCAAAATCACTGATAATGTAAGAGAGACAGACACCCATCCAATACATGAATGGGCAATGCCAACATTAGTGATATTGTCAGAGAGGGAGACACCCATCCAATACATTAATGGGCAATGCAAACATCAGTGATATTGTCAGAGAGGGAGACACCCATCCAATGCATGAATGGTGAGGCAAACATCACTGATACTGTCAGAGAAGCAGACTCCCATCTGTAACATGAATGGGTGAGGCCAACACCACTGATACTGTCAGAGAGGCTGACACACATCCAATATATGAATGGGAGAAGCCAACATCACAGATACTGTCAGAGAGGCAGACACCCATCCAATAGATGAATGGGCAATGCCAACAGCAGTGATATTGTTAGAGAGGGAGACACCCATCCAATACATGAATGGGTGAGACAAACATCACTGATACTGTCAGAGAGGCAGACTCCCATCCAATATGCAGACACCCATCAAATACATGAATGGGCAAGGCCAACATCACTGATACTGTCAGAGAGGGAGACACTCACCCAGTATATGAGTGGATGCGGACAACATCACTCATACTGTCAATGAGGCAATCACCCATCCAATACATGAAAGGGTGAGGCCAATGTCACCAATATTGTCAGAGAGGCAGGCACCTTTCCATTACATGAACAGGTGAAACCAACATCACTGATACTGTTAGAGAAGGAGACAGCCACACAATAAATTAACGGGTGAGGCCAACATCACTTATATTGTCAGAAAGGCAGGCACCATTCCAGTATATGAATAGACAAAGCCAACATCACTGATACTGTCAGAGAGGCAGACACCCATCCAGTACATGAATGGGTAGGCTATGAAGTGCATCCTGAGAGGAAAGGATAACAAATACACATAGTGAAGTACAATTTCCCTTAAGTGCACGCAGAGATCACAGTCAGTCTGGGACTGGTTTCTCCCTTGCTCCCCAGGTCTAGGGTCCAGATCTCAGCCTAGCTGGCAATCTAACCTCCAGTACACACTCTGTCCAACCAGTGCTTCGTGTCCCTGCCCAAGTAGCTGACATCACAGACTATACAATAGTAAATACTACCACCACCAGCTAATAATTACAGGTTAATCAAAGGTCCTTAAAAGGGTGTCCAATTATGACTGTGCAATATTATTATCCAATTGGTACTATAGCCCAGGGCTAAAGCTATAGGAGTGGCTTAGACAGTAAACTCTACAAATATGCACTCTAGAGCTTAACTTCTCTTCATAAATCAGCCACAGTTAAAGGGTTTAAAAATATTTGATAATAACTACTAAAAACACAAGACAATACTACTACACCATAGTGCTATTCAAGAGTTCAAAGATCACACAGAAACTTAAAATAAATCAGTAGTACAGTTCTGACATAACAGAAAAACACAGTCTAATCTTTATAGTCCTAGCTATTTCTACAAGAATACACTCTACTAAGATAACTTACTTAAGACAACAGGCAGTGCTGAGGTTGGATATCAAGACAAAAATGCTTAAAAACTTCTGGTTCTCACTGTTTAAATTGAAACTCCAGTTTTAATAACAATTACATTATCTTTTTTACCCTTCCTGGAGTTCCCAGGTTACACATTAACTATATTTACATTATTTTACACTTAGAGCAATAAAGGATATTCCACATGTAAATTCTGGTCATTAACGTTAGCCTTAAAAAACATAAGCCGGAAGCCTTCCTTTAGCCAGCCTGGAGCTGACTTGTAAAACATCAAAGGCAATAATGAAATAATTTTAATTTCAAAGGAAAGATTTGAAATGCTTGACTTAGTTTTCCTTACAGCAGATGGCAATGTTGCCACATTGTTGAAACATCATTTCTTTACATTTAAGACACAAGCCTGTATGTTACTTTTATATTTACAAATTCCAGAATTATGTATCAGATTCTATTTAGCTAGGTTGGAAGCCTTCACCCATCTCTACCAGTCTTCACATCTCTCCCCCCCGGAGAACTCAAGCTAGTTTTTTTCAAGTGACCCTGGATAAACTCCACTTGAGAGGGTTAGGTCTATCTGGGTGTACCTCACCCCATTCCATGGGCTTGAGAGCCCATCTGCATTGGCATCGCTACTCCCACTGTGGTGCTGCACTTACATATATGATTGCAACCCCATGCTCCATCTTAGCAACTTGACATTTTGCTGAGTGGCTCTGTTTACCCATGTTAGAGGGTTGTGATCTGTCATAACAGTGAATTTTCTTCCATACAGATAAGGCTGACGTTTCTGCAGTGCCCACACTATGGCTAGACATTCCTTTTCTACAGCTGCATAGCATTCCTCTCTGGGTTGGAGCCTATGACTGAGATAAACCACTGGGTGCTCTTCCCCTCTGAAGAAATCTGGCTAAGTACAGTCCCTACCCCGTTGTTTAAATCATCCACCTGCACAACAAATCCTTTGCAGTAATCTTGCCTGGCTAACACAGGGGGGTCCTCCCAAAGCTTCTTTAAGCTTTTGGAAGGCCTGCTCACATGTTGGGGTCCACACTACCTCATCTGGCCTGCACTTCCTTATCAGGTCTATGAGGGGAGTAGCTATGGTACTATAACTGGGGATAAATGCTCTGTAGTACCCTGTTGTCCCTAAAAATGCCCTCACCTGATTTTTAGTAACAGGTGCAGGCCATGCCTGAATGGCTTCAACTTTGGCAGGTTCTGGCCTTATCTTACCACTCCCCACTCTATGTCTTAGGCAGGAGACCTCTGCCATACCCACCTGACATTTGCTCAGCTTAATGGTCAATCCTGCCCTCTGTAGTCTGCCCAGCATCTCCTTAAAATGCTGAAGGTGCTCTGGCCAGGAATGGCTGCAGATGACAATATCATCTAATTAAACAAGGGCAAACCCATCTGCTCCTGCTAGGATATTATCTACCAGCCTCTAGAAAGTTACTGGGGCATTCTTCATCCAAAAGGGCATCTTTGTGAACTCATATAAGCCAAAAGGAGTCACAAAGGCTGACTTCTGTCTAGCACTGGGAGTCAAGGCACCTGCCAGTAACCCTTGGTAAGATCAATGGTGGTAAGATACTTAGCCCCACCCAGCAGCTCTAGGGCCTCATCTGTCCTAGGCATGCGGTAAGCGTCTGACTCTGTGTGACTATTGAATTTCCTGTAGTCCACACAGAACCTGGTGCTGCCATCCTTCTTTGGCACCAGCACCACTGGGGAGGCCCAGGGACTGTGGGATTATTGAATCACCCCTAGTTCCAACATCTCCTGCACCTCTTCCCTCAGAGTCTGTTTGACTCTCTCAGGCACCCTATAAGGGGGTTGCCTTATAGGCCTTTGGGGTCCTGTATCCACCTGGTACTGCACCAGGTTGATGCACCTGGTTTTCCAGTGAACGTCACCAAATTCCTGCAACACTTCCCAGATTTCCCAAACCTGGGTAGGAAATAGCTGCTGGGACATTGCTACCCCTCCCACTGAGGTGTCAGCCAGAGCTTCACTGAGGAGATCAATCCCCAGATCTCCCTCAGACTCTCCTCCTGCAATCCACTGCAAATGCTCAGCACAAGGCCCTCCCTATCATGGTAAGGTTGCATCATGTTAACATGGTAGAGTTTGTGCCCCTGCCATTTGCCTAGCAGTTCCACCATGTAGTTAACATCACTTACCTTTCTTACCATCTTGTAGGGACCCTCCCAAGTTGTTTACAGCTTGTTGTGTCTAACAGGAATGAGAACCATTACCTGCTGCTTCACAACATGCTTTCTAGCTCAAGCATTCATGACATGCCACACCTTTTTCTGTTGTTGGGCTTCTGCCACGTTCTCCTGGGCCAGGCTCTTGAGTTACCTGAGCCTTGTCCTGAGGTTTAGGACATATGTCACAGCAGACTCCTTGTGAGACTCACACTCACCTTCTCACTCATCTCAAATTAAATCTAGAGGTCCCTTCACCCTTTGTCCATTCAACAACTGAATGGGTGAAAACCCTATGGATTCCTAGGGAACCTCTCTGTAAGCAAACAACAGATGGGGAAAATATTTGTCCCACTCCCTCTTAAACTGATCTGCAAATTCCCGTAGCATGGACTTGATTGTAGAGTTTAACCTCTCAACAAGACCATTAGTCTGGGGATGGTAGGGGGTGGTCGTCATGTGCTTCACCCCACAGCAATTCCACAGGCAAGGCACCATGCGTGACATAAAATTGACACATTGGTCAGTCAGTATTTCCTTTGGGAAACCCACCCTGCTGAAAAACTCTAAGAAAGCATTTGCCACCCTCTCTGCCTCAATGGAGGACAAAGCCACTGCCACAGGGTATTGTGTAGCATAATCCACTACCACTAGGAAATAGTTTCTCTGTAGGACTTGGGGTACTCAGGGGACCCACAATATCCATAGCTACCCTCTGAAATGGCTCCTCAATCACAGGCAAAGGCATCAAAGGGGATCTCACCTTGTCTCCTGCCTTGCCTACCTTTTGGCACTGTTCACAGGTCCTGCAGTACTCTATTACATCTCTGGAAATTGCAGGACAATAGAAGTTCTGCATAATATGCCTCTTTGCACATTATATGCCCATATGACCTGCAAAGGGAATACCATGGCATATGGCTAGAAGCGCCAGATGGTAGTCTCTAGGCACTACTAACTGCTGTACTCTCTCACCTTATAGACCTCCCTCAGGGGTCCACTCTCTCTATAGTAACCGCTTGTCCCAGTATACAGATTCCCCTTCCCTTGAGAATAAGGTGCCTCACTAGCTACCTGCCTCAGGCCTTGCAATGTAGGGTCTGAGAGCTGAGCCTGTCTCAACTCTCTCCTTGTAACCCTTCCAAGATCTCCTTCCACAGGAAGTCTGGCATCCCCTGACAGTGGTGCCTCACTGTAAGCCTGGGTACTACTGCTCACCTCTACCTTTGCAGTTGCCCTGTCCAAGGGAACATCAGTACCCACAAGCAGCTGTGGCTCACATTCAGTCTCACTGCTACAGCGGATCTTGCTTCCTGAAGTAACCTGCTCACCACTCCTGGCTGTAAGTATGCAGTATGTCTGGGTCTCCCCCAGGCTACCAGACTCACATGCTTGTCTCCTATCCTCACTGTGTGCAACCGCATAAGTACATGGTACTGCCTCATCCAAATCCTTCCCTCTCAGGACATCTGCAGGATGGTAGTTTGGTACCCCTGTTGTCTCAAGACAACCTACTATTGGCATTTTGTCTTTCCCACCTGCTGGCTCCCTCACCTTTGGTTTCCCACCTTGCCTCCATGGACACCTGTATGCCACATGGCCCCACTAGTTGCATTCAAAACAATAAACCCTAGCTCCTGGACATGTACCTGGACTAGTGGATTCCCCTGCTACTGGCAGATTCTGTTGTGGCAGTCTGTGCTGACCACCATGAGTGCCTTTAGACCCATGAGCAGTACTGTAGGTCCCCTTCCTGTGCAGGGTTGCCCTGCTGGCCATGTATAGGTATCCCTTCTTCCCCAACTCATCTGATGTAGCAAATTGTCTATCAGCTAACCAGATCCTCATGTCCTCAGACAAAGTGCTAAGGGCTTGCTCTCTCACCAAAAGGTCTGCAGCTCTTCCAAAGTGGTAAACTGACATCCACTCACCCAGCTATGAAAATAAGTGCTCAGTTCAGCAACATATTCCCACACACCTTCATCTGCCTTGCATCTATGCTCACTGAACTTTTTCCTATACATTTCAGGTGTTAGCTTAAAACATTCTAAAATAAATTTCTTCACAGCAATATAATCAAAACATGCAATGTTTGACATTTTAGCTAATGCAGTTACAGCTTTACCATGGAGTAGGGGGGTCAGGAACCATACCCAGAGCCTTTGGTCAATACTATACTGTTTGAATACCCACTCAAACATATGAATGAAACTATCAAAATCATCCCCCTCTTAAATTGTGGAAGAAATTTACTGGCCTGTTGTGCTTCTGGGGTCCAGTTACTCCCTTCCCCATTACCTCCATGACTCTGGTGAAGAGTCAGCATTTCCCTCTCATGCCTCCTCTGATGCTCCTTTTCTTCAGCTTCTATCTCCAAATGCCTGGCCTCCAACTCAAGTCTCTTTAGCTCCAGCTAGAATTTTAAGTCCACTGCAAAAAGGTTGAGCTGTCCATTCTCTGAAGATACTGTATCTCCACTGCCAGTCTGATTGTCTTTCATAGAAAGGTTGAGCTGTCCATTCTCCGAGGATATTGTATCGACACTGCCAGTCTGCGTGTCCTCCTGGATGCTGTTTTCTGATGCAGCTGTAACTAAGGCTGCAATCAGGTTTGCCTTAGTCAAGTTTCCATGCATCAGTCCCCTAGACTGGCACATCTCCACCAGCTGCCTCCTTGTCAGCTTTCCATACTCCTTGACTGACATGCTGCCTGCTCACCCTGACTAACTAAGCTAACAAAAGAAATAAATCAATTGTGATCTAAACTCTGAGTATTCACTGTGTAGCTGTTTTAGAGTTCAAAACACCTTCAGAGATCACTGTACAAAAGCTACAGGATTCACTCTACCCACACCACTACAAGCCAATTAGTATTTGCCAACTAATTAATATGTGATGTGGATATCCCAACAACTGTAAACCATATGTGATGGCCGTGCCCTGGCCCAGCAATCAAGGAGCCTAAATCCTCACCATTAAAACTAGACAGGATGTCTCATATATGAGTAAAAGATAAATACACACAGTAAAGTAAAATCTCCCTTAAGTGCACACAGAGATCACATTCAGTCTAGGGCTGGATGCTCTCTTGCACCCCATGTCCCCAGTAATACTGCCCACTGGCTCAGCTATAGGGTCTAGATCTCTGCCTAGATGGCAAGCTAACCTTCAGTACCCTCTCTGTCAAACCAGTGCTTCATGTCCCTGCCAAAGTAGCTGACACACACACACACACACACACTGACACACACACACACACATAATATAACACACACACACACACACACACACACACACACACACACACACACACACACACACATACACACATTTTGAGATAAGTATTTATACAACTTCACAGACACTCCTGCGAAAGGTTTGACACAGATTCTCCAGCTGTTCCCCTATACCCAGACTATACAGTAGTAATTACTGCTAGCACCAGCTAATAATTATCAGATACCCAAAGGTCCTTAAAAAGGGTGTCCAGTTAATACTGTGCAATATTATTATCAAATTGGTAGTATAGCCCAGTGCTAAATCTATAGGAGTGGCTTAGACAGTAAAGTCTATAAATACGCAATTTACTCTAGAGCTTAACTTCTCTACATAAACCAGCCACAGTTAAAAGGGTTTAAAAATATTTAATAATAAATACTAAAAACCCAAGACAATACTGCTACACCATAGTGCTATTCAAGAGTTCAGAGATCACACACAAACTTAAAATAAATCAGTAGTACAGTTCTGACATAACAAAAAAATACTTAGTCTAATCTTTATAGTCCTAGCTATTTCTAAATGAAAACACTATTCTAAGATAACTTACTTCAGACAACAGGCAGTGCTAAGGTTGGATACTAAGACAAAAATGGTTAATAATTTCTGGTTCTCACTGTTTAAATTGTAACTCCAGTTCTGATAAACATTACATCATCTTTTTCACCCTTCCTGGAGTTCCAAAGCTGCACATTAACTGCATTTACATTCATTTATACTTAGAGCAATAAAGGACATTCCACATGTAAATTCTGGTCATTAACTTTAGCCTTAAAACAATAGGCAGGAAGCCTTCCTCTATCTGGCCTGAAGCCTACTTGTAAAATATCAGCAATGATGAAATAATTTTAATTTCAATGAAAAGATTTAAAATGCTTGACTTAGTTTTTCTTACAGCAGATGGGAATGTTGCCACATTGTTGAAACAGCATTTCTTTACATTTAAGACACAAGCCTGTATTTTACATTTATATTTACAAATGCCAGAATTATTCTCAGAAT
>NC_056725.1:1970299673-1970315411 GCF_019279795.1 Protopterus annectens | reverse complement strand
CGCTCACATACCTCATTTGCATATCCTGGAGCTGCAAATGAGGTATTGAGCATTTCCACGCCCACTCCGTGTAAGAGACGTGTTAGCTGTCTCTTACACGGAGATTTGGGCTGTTGCTGAATCAGGAGGCTTACACGGAGGCTTACACTACTCTTGAACTCCGTGTAAGCCTTCCTGAATCTGGCCCAATGTATCTGCTGTCCTCTAGATAGGGTACATATCTGGCTTGTGCATTAGAAAAGTAATAAGATGGGGGCACCACAGTTTTCAGACAGTTTGTGTATTTATCTCAGTCAGAATGTGATTCTGAGCAGCCTGTTGTTTTACATTTTAGTCAGTGCAGTACCTTTTTGTGTGTGCCTTTTGTTTTATTTTTTTTTTTAATTTTCCCACTTTCTTGTGAATCTCAGGCTGAGGCTATTCAGTGCTTTTCAGCTCTTAGCTGGTAAACCTGAAGAGAACTGCACTAAAACAAGAAGATTATAGTTCAGAGTTTGCAGGAATTATTTCTTTTCTTCTGTTTCATATGATTTAGAAATACCCTATCTGATATACAGAGAAAAAGAGAAAGACTAGTACAGGTAAAACGTAAATAAAGAATGTTATTTCAGTTGATCTGGTGTCTTTACTCTTGGCAGAAAGGTGTCCATAACATCTTATTAGTATGCACTGTGTATTCTGCATATTTTTTTATTTCACTTTCTTAACACGATAGATAACCATGACCCTATATCCCTTATTCATGGAGCTCTTAAAGTGACATTTAGGCTAGCTGTGGGAAATATCGCTATAATACTGGAGAAACTCCCCTGCTTTTTCCAGCAAGGGTCCCTAGGACTGAACATTTTGCAGAGAGTTGGGAGTCTGTATACGGGAAACATAAAAGACTGCAGCAGAGTACTACAAAAAACTATATATATATATATATATATATATATATATATATATATATATATATATATATATATATATGGGTCTACTTCTAATTTCAAGGTGTTAAAACTTCAAATTTCTTATGGTTGAGACCATAAGATTGAAGTTTTGAAACTTCAAACTGTTTAAATGGAGATCGCCGTACAGCACGGAATGGTATATTTATTTTTCTTCCTGTCGTGGGATCTCGGAGTTGCTATATTTAATTAGTAGGGCATGTGGGGGTGCAGGGGGGCTTGTCCCCCTTCAAAAACATAACAAAAAAGATTTTCTTGATTTAATTTTTTTTAAATGTGTTGGAAAATGTATTTATTTTTCAATTTGATACCAGAGTAAGTGAGCTGCTCAACTGACCTTTTTCAAGCATGACCTGGGTACAAGTATATAATAGGAAAAACAGAATTACAGTAGAGTAATAAGTATCTGACTGCAGAGGTTTGAATTTGTACATAAAAGGTGACAATGCACATCAAATAAAATGTAACAAAATGGATACATATATGACAGATACAGAGACACGGGCAGCTGTGGTGGTGCAGTGGTTAGCGTTGTCACCTCGCAACATGAGGTTCTCCAGTTTGATTCTGAGCTGTTGTGCCCTCCGTGCAGAATCTGCATGTCCTCCCTGCAGTCATGTGGGTTTCATCCGGGTGCTCCAGTTTCCTCCCACATTCCAAAGAGATACAGAAGGTGAATTGGACACACTAAATTGGCCCTAGGTGCGAGTGCGTGTGTGCAAGTGAGTGGTGAGGATGAACCTACCATGGGAGGGCTAGCCACATGGAGGTGTAAACCTTGGCTTGAGATAATTGTCATGATGATTGTTAAACTGACACCCTGACCCCATGTGCAAAATGGGAAAAAGGGGTTGAGGATGGATGGATATTACAGATACAGAGAGCGATGGTAAAAATTAAATAGTGCAAAAGGTAAAGGTATTACAGAAGAGTATTTATAAAAAATTTTGTTTACAACATATACCATCTGAGGTTGTACAGTCAAGACTACATTTATCCAGTGTCTCAAAAGCATGTGCATTTAGAATCATTTTGCAAATGTTGCCTAAGACACTTATTGAATAAACCAGAGTTTCAGTGTTTTATAAGTATGCAGGTAATTGATTCCATATGGCTGGACCTGTTCTAGAGAATGCTTTTTCTCCAGTGTTAAGGTTGAATCTAGGTCTGTCTATTGTGAGTGAGTTTTCTTAGCTGCTCCTAAGGTGGAAGCTTTGCTTCCTTTTTGAAGTGATCTTTTAACTGGGGGCAATAGCCAAATGTTCAAATTTTAAACAGGAGAGTACCTAAAAGGTAAGTGACTCTGCTATTAGCAGTAAGCAGCCAGTGTGTCTTATCATGTAAGATGCAGTGGTAGTACTTAATGTCTTGCAGGAGAACATATCTGAATATGTTATTTACAGATATTTGAATTTTTGGGCTGCTGTATGTGTTACGAAGAACTGCCAGGTGTAGGGTCTACTCAGGCTTGGGTATTAAGACACTTTTGGCTAAGGCCATTATTGCTGCTTTGGAGAAAAGATGTGAAATGCTGTGACAGTATTTTAATTGTGACAGTACGTCAGTGGTAATAATGTCTGTATGATTATTAAAAATTTGTGAAGGGTCTGTTGTTACACCAATGTATTTCTGCTGTGTAGCATTTGGGATAAAGTCACCTTTTAGGTCTTGTATATATCTTCCAGCTATGGACACTAGCTTCTTTTATAGGCCTGTAAAATGAGTATGTGCTATGTATTACATGGAATTAAGGGTTCTACTGCCAAGTAGAAGGAGAATTTCATCTGCATACATAACTTTGTAGTTAAGAAAGTCAGGAGTAATGTCATCAAAAAGCGCAAATAAGAGAGGACCTAAGACTGAACCTTGAAGTTCCTCAGTTAAGGGATCCAATTTCAGATAGTGAGGTGTCCTTCCATTTCACTGTTGCAGTATTCTTTACATTAGGTATCGCCTGCCAAGGGGGGATTGACTTCTGGCCAGTATACCAAAGCCTTTAAGTTGCCTTAAGGTATGCCATGAGTCACACGTATGCTCCTTGCGTACTGTAGGGCATAAAGGTGATGTCCAGATGTGCCTTCCTGAGACCTTCTTTGCAGCCAGTCCAAACGCCATCACTTGATCATCAGTCTAAACACCCATTCCGTTGTTGGTTCACCAAGCCATTACAGTTAAGTGACCATTTGGGGTTCCTTTGTACTTTTTTATTGTTGCTTGTGGGGTTTCATGTTATCCAAAAAGGGTAAATGCCAGTGTGGGAGACAGACTCACCATAAAGACCACCACGACCAATGTCTTTTTTTCTTAGGTGCCTCTCAAGACCACATGTCCTGTTCCATTTGTCAGGCTTTTGCATCTAAAACCCTTTGGAGCAGACTATCTTCTTTGGGGCTTTATCTTGAAAATCAGCATCTTAAACTACTTGTGAAAGACACAGTGGAGAGTACTTCCCACTTTGAGGGGCAGCCATCAGTGAAAAAGAAGGCTAGGCTGGGATCTTCTGCTGTTCAGCCTCCGTTGGATGTCTCTCCTGAGGCAAGTGAATGCCTGGAGGTTTGCCAAGCTTTATTGTTGGATTTCTCTGCTGTGACCGGGTTGGTGGCCCATGGAGATCCAATTTAAGCACATCTGAGGAGGCTTTGCAAATGGCTGTTTCAGATGCTCATGGGGAACCATGGTTGATTATTTCTGAGGGGACTAGTGGTGTTCCTCAGATATGAGTCAGAGAGGAAATCCCTGTTACCACTATTGAATGCCGTCCTGGATCAGAACCTTCCAGATTTTATAAGGCAGACATCCCATTGAAGAAAAAAACAAAAGATTAAACATATTTCTCCTGCTCCCAAGGATCCACAGAGTCAATGACAAACCTTCACTTGGGATTTGTTTAGTGTTTGATGGCATTGAACCCTCCTCAGGGAGTTTCCATTCCAGTCCCCCTTTTGGTCCTCTAGTCCCTTAAAAAGACACAGGCAACAGGATTCCTCTAAGGAAGAGCTAGATTTAGATGAGGAATCCCTTACTTACTCTTATCAGATCCCTTCTCCTTTGGACTGTGGGTCAGAGGAAGAGGAATCTGCTGGTCCTGATACTCCCTTTGAAGAGATTTCTTTTGGGGACATGACTCCAGGATGATGGAGTTCTTTAAATGGGATTGTGATCAGGTCTCTGAAGTACATAAAATATACTATGTGTTACTGCAGATGGACTCTCCTTCTGCTGTTTCTTTTGTTTTGTCTGCCTTGGATGCATTTTCCAGTGCTTCTAAGGCTTCAGACTCTTAATCCCCTGTTCCCAAGAAACCTAATAGATCCTATAGGGTGCCTGAGAACTGTAATTGTTTTGTACCAGTATCCTGTTGCCGACCTCTTGGTGGTGTCTGTAGCCCCTGATAAGCCCTCTTAGTTTCCTTCTCCCAAGTTACTGCCCTCTGATAAAGGTAGCAAGAACATGGAAAGGGTAGGCAAGAAGGTTTACACCTCTGCTATCTTGACTTTTAGGGCTGTTAATTATCAGACCCATATCTCCACGTACTTGTTGGCTCTCCTATCCCAGGCTTGTCAGGTTATTTCTGATCTTCCAGATTCTGAGGGTAAAACTTCTGCTCTTTCCCTGTTAGGGACTTCCTTCCAGGTGGCTAGTCATTCCATCAAGTGTAGTTACAATGCAGCAGATGCTTTCTCTAGGGCTGCTGCTTTTGGATCAGTGATGAGGTATTCTTGGCTTCAGCTTCAACCTTTGACTAAGGATATTAAAGCTAAGTTGATGGATATTCCTCTTTATAATTAACATTTGATCTGATGTCAGTTTTCATTCTGTTCTCAACAGATGGATTCGGATCCAAGATGTCGGATCTGACTCAGCTGCTGCAAAAGCTTGTGGCAGCTTTGAACTCTCAAGCCTCTCCTTTACCCATAATGCGCCAACCCCCATTACCTCAGATCTTGTTTGCCGCTGTTGGGTGAAAGACGTGGTGACTTGTCTCTTGAGCTATTCAACTAGATATGTGTTTTATTTTTGTTATTCTTCAACTGTTATATATATAATTTTATATCCCTTGTCATCTTTTTCTTCTTTAGTACTAGTGTACGCTTGATACTTTTGTTAGTAACCCTATCTCTCTCACTTTCCCTTCTACGCTAATATAGTTTCTTGTACTAGCTTTGCAGGTAGTTTAATTCCCTTTTTCTTTTAAAAAAGCCCTTTCTGTCCTATTAGTATACATGTTGGTATCTGTTAGTTTCTAAATTTCTTTCTTGTTATTTTTGCTACCATGGCAGAAAAAGAGAAAACAAAGGCGAGTTTTAAAAAATGTGGGAAGTTTGGTCAGAAAATTCCCCTTTCTGACTCACACACTCTGTGTGTGTGTATTGCCTTGGTCCACTTCATCTGCAAGAAAGTTGTGCTATATGTCATGCATTCAACCTGAGGGCATTGGTTGAACGCAAAAACAAACTTATTTGGAAGGGGCTATTGCCCTTCTCTTTTGGTGAAGCTCCTTCTGGGACATACCTAAAAAAGTACCAAAAACCTCCCTGAGCTCTTCAGCAGCATATTTCAAAACCTTGGAGAAATCTTTGAAAAGACCTTCTTCGGATCCTATTGTGTTACTGGATTCGAGAAAGTCTAAGAAATTACTATTGGGATCCGACTGTTTCTTCGAATCCAAAGTCTCCAAAAGTTAAGGATTCCTCAGATCTGAAGGCTTTGGAGCAAACAAAACTTTTGGATGTGATTCCTTTGCCTAGAACAAGGTACTCCCCATCAGTAGACCTAGTCCCATCAAAATTACCCTCTCCATTTTTGGATAGACCAGAATCACCTTCTATGCATTCCTCTTACTCTTCTAGAAGCCTTACTGTAGAGGATTTGGAGAGGGTAGTGATACAGATTCTGTCAGAGCAGAGTCAGCCAGCTTTTACCTTGGCTCCTACTCCATTGGGTCAGAAAAGCCCGTACATCCATACCACCACCTCTAACTCTTCCTCTTCTGACTCCTTTCATGATCTCAGTGCCCTTGGATCTGAGTTGTCCAGGCCTGTCTACTTCTGATCCGAGGCTTGTTGTACCCTCAGATCTGAGGTTTGCTCTGAGCTCTTTGGTACAGACAGATCCAGAGAGCTCTTGGAGTCATTTCTACCTGTCAGATCTGAGGTGTTTAAGTCGAATCTGAGATTTTTAGAGCCATCTCTGCACCTCTGAGCCTCGGCAGTGGTAAGTTCAGCTCTGACTTCTGCTTTGGGGAGGTGTTCCTCAGAGCAGGGAAGGACCAGGGATCAGAAAGCCTTTTCTCGGATCAGGGTTCCTATCCCTCCCCAGGAAGGTCTGCCTTGAGGACTTTGGAGAGAGCCCAGTCAGCAGCCAAGATTCAGACAGTGCCTATCCCCTCTGGTCCTGTACCTACATTGATCCCACCTCTGTGCTAAGAGTCTTAACTAATCTCTCTTCAGAAACAGCCAGTACCAAAACCCCAGGACTGCCATCTGAGTATTCTGACCTCTTCTGATCTCACTAAGGAGGTCCCTAAGAAGAGCACATGCAAGAGGAAGCATTTAGATTCCCCTGAATCTGTCACTGAGGATACAGATTTTGAGTAGGGCGGAGGGTCCCCATGGTCACCTCCTGATGATGTCTCATTTGGAGACATCCTCAAAATCCTGTAACAGAGAGGTGGCTGGAAGCTCAGCAACCCTTCATTGGAGGAATCTGTACTCCTGGAGGCATTTGGTACCGACCTGTCTACTTCCTGGGTGACTCCGTCCACCAACGAGCTTATTGACTTGGTCTGTCAGTGGACATGGAAGGAACCTGACATCATTGAGCCCATGCTCTGGAATCCTGACAAAATTATGATCCCACTGGAGGATAGACAGTTCTGGTCCCAGGGTCCCTGTGTTGATGCCATGGTTGTGGCAGCTGCTACCAAAAAGGAACTTGCCGAGGAAAGCTCCTCTGTTCATCCTGCCAACAAGGAGTCATGGGAGATGGACAGATTCAGGAAGTGTGCCTATGCCTTAAGGTCTGTAAACTATTTGGCATATTTCACTAGACTACAGATGAATATGATTAAGGAACTTTCAGATACCCTCGCAGAAACCATTTCTGAAGTGGTGAAGGCTTCTGTTGCTTCTCAATTGGCAACCCTACAATTGATATCCAACTCTTCCATTAGGCTCATTTCTAATGTATCAAAAGGAACCTCAATGGAAGTTGGTTCAGGCATATCCATTAGGAGACATGCCTTGATGTGTTTGTGTGATTTCATGGAGCTTTTTAAGTCTGTGTTTGTCAGTGCTCCTTTTTACGGCACTTCTCTTTTTGCCGCTAAAGTAAAAGACACTTTGTCCAGGTGTGAGAAGGATGGAAAGACCCTTTCTGCTGTAGGCATTTGTTTTATCACCCCTCAAAGATTCTTTTCATGGAATCATTGAGGCAGTGGAAAGATGTGGTTCAAGAAATCACAAGGATCTTTCCAGGACACACATGTAGGGTATTCCCCCGGGGCCTAGGGAGAAATTCAAATGGTTGACACCACCCTCATGGCAGAGGAGGCCTGCAACATCAAGGATCTAGAGAATCCTTCTTTGGGAAGCCTTTTCAGTGCTCCTGAAAGGAGGCCTGATTGTTTCAGTCTGGAGGCAATCGAGGTTCATTTTTCCCTGCACCAAAGAGCCTGCCTAGAAATAACAAAAGCCACATGGGTGCAGAGGATCATTTCCAGAGGTTATATAATACCATTTTCCCTTCCTCCTCTCAGTTCCAGAAGAGTCCCTGATATTCCACCCAGTCAGAGGGAACAAGCAGCAATTCAAATACAAAAGCTGCTAGACAAAAGAGTTGTCGAAGAGGTACCGTAGACCAGAAAGGATCCAGAACTTACTCAAGATTCTTTATAGTGCCAAAGAAAACACGAAACTGGAGACCATTTCTGGATCTCAGCAACCTAAACAAATCTGTTCAAAAGGTCAAGTTCCAAGTGGTCATGGTTCAGTCTGTTCTTCCGTTTTTGGAAAAGGACAACTGGATGTGGTCAGTAAATCTCCAGGATGCATACTTTCATATACAAATTAACAGACAATCCAGGAAGTTCTTATGCTTCCAGCTGGGAGCCAGTCATTACCAGTTCAGAGCACTGCCCTTTGGTCTAACCTAAGCCCCCAGGGTGTTCAACAAATGCATGGCAGTAGTAGCAGCTCATTTGAGACTGCAGGGATTCCGGGTGTTTCCATACTTAGACAACTGACTCATTTATGCCCCGACCGGGCATCAACTTATTATGGCAAGTGAAAAAGTTATCCATACTTGTGCACTGCTAGGAATAACCATAAATTATGAAAAATATTATCTAGAACCAAGTCAAAGCCTAGAATTAATAGGAATGCTACTCGACACAAAATCAATGATAGTCTCCCTTCCCTTTTCCAGAGTTCAAACTTTAAGATCACAAGTAAAAAAGATAATTTGCAGTACTAGAGTCTTGGCCTGCCTGGCTCTTCAAGCATTGAGATCAATGGCAGCAGCAATAACCTTAGTTCTTTTGGCCAGATTTCATATAAGGATTCATCAGCAGATGTTGGTATCTCAGTGGTCAATACTTAAGCTCCCTTTATCCGCTCAAATATGCATTGCCAACACATGCAAGAAGGATCTGATGTGGTGGATCTAGTCTAGCATTTATTTGTCCCCTGTCAGCCCAAGGCCATAGTGACCATGGATGCTTCCCAGCTGGGATGGGAAAAGCATTACTGGGGAAAGACAGTACAAGGCATATTGTCACCCGAAGAGGCCAATTTGCATATCAACATCCTAGAGTGAGAGCAGTACTTTTAGCATTGCAGACCTTTCAGGATGCTCTCCCATCAGGAATGATTATGATGCAAATGGACAACATGTTAGTAGTTTGGTACATCAACAAACAAGAAGGGACTGGTCATACCCCCTATGTTGAGAAGCACTAAGGATATGGAAATGGGCAATATCCTCCAACTGCTTTCTATCCGCAATGCACATTCTGGGGAAATCCAGTGTGCTAGCAGACAAATTGAGCAGGTGCATTCTGTTACCTCATGAATGGTCACTCAACCAGAAAGTAGCTGAATAGATTTTCCGCAATTGGGGCCAGCATTGCTGCGATCACTTCGCATCTCCCCTGAACAAGTGCAGCAGCTACTTTGCCCTAATTGCCCCAACAGGGGGAGTCACCGAGGGATGTTCTTCTTGACGACTGTCCCTCTGGTTTATTTTGTGCATATCCTCCGATCTCTCTGATTCCAAAGTTCTTTCAGAGAACTGCCAGGTTGCGGAGCATAGTCATTCTCACTGTACCTTTCTGGCCTCAACAGATTTAGTTTCCTTTCCTGTGGCCTCGTTTAATTTAGCAACCCTGGATTCTGTGCCCAGTTCCAGATCTCCAGTCTCACCTAACAGGCATGATACATCTGGACCTTCTGAATCTCAAGATGACAGCTTGGTTTCTTCAATTCCAGTTATAGCCAGACAACCGATGCTGTCATCCCCTGTCCACCAAATTTTATCATCTTCTCTTAAACCATCCACAAGGAAACTTTATGCTAGCAAATGGAAAAGATTTGCACACTGGGCACTTCAAAACCATGTTGACCTTTTTTCTGCACCTATTCATAATGTTGTAGAGTTCTTGATGCTGCTGTTTAACCAAGGGGAAAGTTCTTCAACAGTTAAAGTTCAGATGGCAACAGTTTCTAATTTTCATTTTGGATTTGATGGCTTTTCACTGGCTTCTCTTAAGTTATGTAAAGGCTTCTTATGGGGCACAGTTCCACTCTGACCTCCTTTTAAAGAGTCCATGCCTCCATGCAATCCCTGGTCCTTCCACCCTTTGAATCTGCATGATTATGATCTTAAATTTCCGTCTTGGAAAACTTTATTTTTGGTTGCCATTACTTCTGCCAGACGAATTTCAGAAATCCAGGCCTTGTCGGTGAAACCACCATATCTGATATTTCGTAAAGATAGTTTCCTTACAAAGTAATGCATCCTTTTTGCCCAAAGTTCTATCACACACGAACATTAACCAATCCATTAGCGTACCCGATGTCCTTCAAGAATGCAACTGCAGTCATAACATGTGGGTTGTCCTGCCTCAGGCAGCCCTCGGTCAGCCGGATTCCAAAGTCTGGGTCCGACGTCGGCTGATGTCGCATTTCTCTCCGACGTCAGAGCGGCCGGAGTACATAAGCATCAGCCGACGCCATTTTCTTCAGTCTTTCTTGCCGCGCGGTGCCCGAAGCAGAAGCAGTTCGCAAGTGCCGGTCAGTCAGCTCCTGTATTCTTCGATACCGAAGTCATCAAAAAAGCTAAGTACCCCATTGGGGACCTTTTCTTGCCTCAGCTGATGTCAGAAATAACTGAAAAAGTTAACAATTGTCTTTCTTGTGGTAAACAAATACCTCATAAGGATTTCCACTCTTACTGTCTTCCTTGCCTGGGCCCAGACCACGACGTCTCGGCCTGTGTAGCCTGTGCTCGCTTCAACAAGCGCACTCTCAGGCACCGGGCGGAGTTCGCTGAAGACTTTTTTGCCGATAAATTTGCTTACAACATGCCGTCGGATCTTCCGACATCGCAAACTCCCAAAAAGCGAAAAGACCGGGACCGACATCCTCGGCCCGCGTCTACCACCGACTCCACACCAAAACCTAGCGCGAGTGCTCCGGTTCCCTCTGAGACGGTCTCTCCACCGCTCCGAACTGAAGACACCGCATTACCGACGACTCGATTCCGGACATCACTCCGACGCCAGTTATCGATTTTCCTCCGGATACTGAAACCGAGGAAATGCCCGAGACCATTGCTGTAGACAAGGTCACTCCTGCACGTGGAGCTGCCAGGCCTCCTATGGCCATGTCTATTAAGGCCTACACTAGGGCTAAGGCAGCCAGCAAAACAAAGCATATTACTTCTAAATCCTTACCTCAGCCTACTCCAGAGACACAAATTATGTCCATGGCTGCTGATTTAATTTCCATGATTAGAGGTTCACAGGCCCATCCTGAGAGAGGATCCCAGCCTCCTTCTGATAAAAGGCCCAGGGTTGAACCCGCTGAACCTATTCCTTCAGATGAAGACTCTGAGGGCTCTGTCCACTCTGATAGCCAGGAAGAGCTCTTCCAGACCCATGAGGACTCGGATGCAGAAGATTCCATCCCCTCGGCCTCCCCTCCTGAGGATATTTCTTTTGGGGAAGTTCTGCACACCATGAGGGAACATTTCAAGTGGCAAGGTCAGGAATATTCTGATTCTAGGAAACGCCTGAGGACTTTCCTTAAGAAGCCCCAGCACAGGCCCTTAGCTATTCCTCCTGTACTTGATGTTCTGGATGATCTATATTCTGACTCTAGTGCTACCCCTGATTCTCTTCCTCCTGCTCCAGCCAAGCCAGACAGGTATTACAGGGTCCCAGAAACTCATTCCCATTTATTCAGGGCCCATTCTGCTGATTTGGAAACTATTTCACAGGGGCCTAAAGGGGTTTCAGCCTCCACCTCTAAAAATCCATTGCCCTCCAACAGGGAGGCCAGGTCATTAGAGAGATGGGGTAAAACGGTTTACACATCCACTACCTTATCTATGAGAGCTTTAAATTGCCTTTTTCATATGTTACAATATAAGGATTACCTTTTAGAAGATTTACAAAAAACTTTAGCCACTCCTGATCCTTTAGACAGGAAGACTTTGCAGGAAGCTGTACATAACACTCAGCAAGTAAGCAATCACTTCCTGCAGTGTGGATATGATGCACTGGAAGCTTCATGTAGGGCAGCTATGACAGGGGCAGTCATTCGTAGACATGCTTGGTTAAAAGATCAACCTCTACCAGATCATGTAAAAGCAAAACATCTGGATGCACCTTTGGAAAAGAACAAGCTTTTTGGTGCGAATGCTAAGGATGTGTTAAAGACCATCGAAGAAAAAGCAAAATCAGTTCAGAAGGTGAAAGATTTCCTCCAAGTTCAACCCCCCCCAGATTCAGTAGGAATTGGCCTTCTAAAAACTGGTCCTTTCCTAATACAGAAAAGTTTCAAAGGGGTAAGAACAGACGTGGCCGAGGAAGAGGCCAATACAGAGGCCCTTACAAGGGACGACAATGGCAGCCAGGAAACCAAAGAAGTGACGCAGGGGTTTCACCTGCCCCACAACCACAATCTCAATGACTTTCCTCTACTACCGCTTATCAGGGAACAAATAGAAGCTCCCTTGGGCGGCAAATTATCTCTGTTTGCAGAAAATTGGCACAGACTGACAAAGGACAAATGGATTCTGGACATTATAGACCGAGGGTACAGGTTTCATTTTCATACCTTACCAAGAAAACAAGGCATGCCAAACCTACCACAAAACCAGAGGGCAGAGGCTATCAAGAAAAATCACTCTGCTGACTCGGATGAAAGCAATAGAAAGAGTTCCACAACAAGAACAAGACCAGGGGTTTTACTCAAGACTGTTCCTTGTTCCAAGAAAAGAATCTCAATGGAGACCAATACTGGACTTGTCCACATTAAACACCTTTCTCATAGTACCAAAGTTCAAAATGCTGACTCTACAGCAACTCCTTCCCATGCTGGGCAAGGGGTCTTGGCTGATTACTCTGGACCTCAAGGAGGCATACCTGCATGTCCCTATCAGACACAGCTGCAGAAGATACCTCAGATTTCTTGCAGGACCAGAGCATTATCAATTCTCAGCATTGCCATTTGGCTTATCTACTGCACCCAGAGTATTCACAAAATGCCTGGCTTCAGTAATTGCTCATTGCAGGCTCCAGGGGATACAAATTTCCCGTACCTGGACGACTGCCTCATACAAGCAGGCGACAAATTGATGTTGACAAAACCTGGATTATGTCATACGATTACTTCAAGCTCTGGGATACACAGTCAACTTCCAAAAGTCAAGACTGCAGCCATCCCAGCAAATAATCTTCTTAGGAGCCAAACTAGACACAGCCTCTCCGATGGCTTACCTGACAGAAGACAAGCAAGAGAAGTTAACTCATTACTTCAAAGGTTTAGCAAAACTCACCCAGATGACTGCAAGGAGATTCCTACAGGCCCTGGGTTACATGGCATCCTGCATTCTCCTGGTTCCATTAGCAAGACTACACATGAGAAAGCTTCAATGGTACCTAAAAAGCATTTGGTCTCAACACAGCAACAACTTGGAGACAATCATTCCGCTCATTCCATGCCTACAAAAGGAATTCCTATGGTGGGCCTCGGTGAGCCAGGCAAACACAGGTATGTCATTCAAAAAACCACAGATAACACAGACCATGACCACAGATGCCTCAGACCTTGGATGGGGGGCGCACATGGAAGGCATGTGTATACAAGGACAATGGTCTCCAAAGGAAACACATCTGTATATAAACCAAAAGGAAATGCTGGCAGTAATGCATGCCATCGAGGCTTTTCAACACCAACTCCAGCAAGGCCATTTACTGATACGGACAGACAACACCACTGTGATGTGGTACATAAACAAGCAAGGGGGCACCCACTCTTACCCCCTTTGCAGACTGACAATGCATCTTTGGGAGAAATCACTGAGTCTAAACATCCAGTTACAATCCCAGTTTGTTCCAGGAAAAGACAATGTGTTGGCGGACAGCCTAAGCAGGAATTTCACAGATCCACACGAGTGGAGGTTACATCCGAAGGCCTTCAGACAACTCACTTTGACATGGGGCAAGCCAGAAGTGGACCTATTTGCCTCTCATCTCAACCATCTTCTACCAAAATTCTGCACAAGGACATACCATCCAAAAGCTTGGAAAATAGATGCCCTGTCATTCAACTGTAACTCACTAACAATCTATGCATTCCCACCTCTGCCACTGATGACCTCA
Organism: Protopterus annectens; assembly: GCF_019279795.1. Lineage (NCBI taxonomy): Eukaryota > Metazoa > Chordata > Ceratodontiformes > Protopteridae > Protopterus > Protopterus annectens. Next base: position 1,970,301,575 of record NC_056725.1, on the reverse strand, counting down.
GTATTACTAAAGATCAAAGCAGAGAGACCCAAGGGAATCATAATAGCTCCGGACTGGCCAAGACAACACTGGTACCCACTACTACGGAGCATATGTCACACCAGGAGGTGGGCCCTTCCCCAATGGCCTCTACTGACTCAACACAACTTTGAAACAGTGCATCCAAATCTACAGACACTGCAGCTAACAGCCTGGGAGATCCCATAAATAACTTCAGCCTATCTCTCTCCAAGGAAGTTCAGCGGATACTAACAGAGGCCCGAAGACCATCCACCAGAAAGGTCTACTTAGCAAAGTGGAAAAGATTCAGCAATTGGAATACCAGCAAGGGACATGATGCATCATTGTTGAACATCCCACTCATCTTGGAATATTTGGCAGATATGTTAAAGAACGGCCTCTCATATTCTTCCATAAAGATACATGCATCTGCTATTTCAGCTAGATACAACACTGATCCTCCTGTTTTTCACACCTTTACTAAGGCAATTCCTCAGGGAATCAAGAACATTAAGCCACCAAGAAAGGCCCCAGTGCCAGCCTGGGACCTCAATTTTGTCCTAGAAAAACTGACTCTACCTCCATTTGAGCCAGCAGCTTCAGTTGACTTGCAATTTCTCTCTTGGAAGACAGCTTTCCTGTTGGCAATTACATCAGCAAGAAGGGTTTGAGCTACAGGCCCTAATGGCAATACCACCCTTTATTATTTTTCACAGAGACAGGGTTTCATTAAGGACCAACCCTACTTTCATGCCAAAGGTGGTATCTAGGGTTTCTTTAAATCAAGCAATTCATCTGCCTGCTTTCTTCCCCAATCCTGAGAACAAGGGGGTAAGACTGTTGCATACCTTGGACATTCACAGACAACTTCGTTACTACCTGGACAGAACCAAGGCCAGTAGGAAGTCTGAACAACTTTTTGTAGCCACGCCTGCAGTCCAAGGAAAAGCAATTTCAAAACAGACTATTTCAAAATGGATTGGACATTGCATCAGATTCTGTTATTCCTTTCATGGAAAGACTGTTCCAGCCAATGTCAGACCACATTCCACCAGAGCTGCAGCCACCTCTACAGCATTCTTAAGAGGGGTGCCTACTAAGGACATTCTAGAAGCTGCTACATGGAGCTCCGTGCATACATTCTCCAAACACTACAATCTCCCTCTATACTCCAGATCCAGAGCAGGCTTTGCTTCGGCAGTCCTGCAGGGTTTGATTGCCACACTATCTTTTTCCTAGAGCATTCCTCCTCCCCCAGCTAAGCTATGGTATTCTACCCACATATTATGACTGCAGTTGCATTCTTGAAGGACATAGTACAGTTTTGTACCTATCATAAATGTAGATGTCCGATAGACATGCAACTGCAGTCGGATTTTCCCACCCTCCATACCCCTCTATGCCTAGGGTCCACTCCTATCCCTGTTTCTCTTAGCTGGGGATATCTGTTATCCTGTTTTTGTCTTCCAGTTTGATTACAGCCTTCCTTGGAGGGCACCTGGCATCTGGGGCAAGAAACACTGAAGAAAATGGCGTCGGCTGATGCTTATGTACTCCAGCCGCTCTGACGTCGGAGAGAAATGCGACGTCAGCCGACGTCGGACCCAGACTTTGGAATCCGGCCGACCGAGGGCTGCCTGAGGCAGGACAACCCACATGTTATGACTGCAGTTGCATGTCTATCGGACATCTACATTTATGGTAGGTACAAAACTGTACTTTTTCTTCCCAAACTACTTGAACAAGGTCGAATACTTATGTTACATTCACTTGATGTTGTTAGGCAATTATATTTCTATTTACATAGAACAAAAGATATCAGAACCATAGATCAATTATGATAACCATAGATCAATTATGTGTATCCTTTGCTGATCTGAAATTGGGTAAACTGGTATCTAA
>NC_056725.1:1970278263-1970299173 GCF_019279795.1 Protopterus annectens | reverse complement strand
TAAAAAAAACTTTGGGCTTTTTTGGTTTTCCTAAAAAATTTGACATTAAAAGGGTTTTTTTTAAAATTTTTTCTTTGTTTTTTTTTTTTTGGTCAACTAATTTATGGTTAATAAAATCATTCCGATGGTTTTCTCGAAGTCTAACCAAACAGCTGATAAAGAAGTATTTTCGATAACACCATATTCACGGTAAACTGCTACTATGAAAATATAATATCATGTGGAATCTTTTTTTTCACCCAGTTGTAGTTTCCCGAGAGTGTGGGCTTATCGAAAATATTTCTTTATCAGTTGTTGGGCTGGTTAGGCACGAGAGAGGGGCATATTCTTTCTTGAGAGTGAGCGGACTGGACACTTCTCAACTAACTAGGCATGCAGAAGGTCCCCGTTTTTCCATCCCTTGCCATACATGTATGTAGCGTTTTATTTGCTTTGTTACATTTGCTACGGATTATAGTCAGTCGAATACTGCCAGCTGGGCATTATACTGTCACACTTTATTTTTTCAGAGGAAGCATGTTGAGGCTGAATTTGTCTAACTCAGTTGGGGTGGAATAATGTTCAACAGTTGCCTCCAATTTTAAGATTTTGTTCTCTGATTATTTTTAGTTGTGTCAAGAATTGTTTGAGATGAGAAATTCAAAGGCATGTGTCCAAGGTGTACTATTTTTTTTTTTGACAGAAGGATTTCTTCCTTATCTATTTAAATAAGTAGTGCTATAGTGCATTGGGAAAAGGCTTTCAGCTGCTTAAAACTTGTATGCTGTACAACTTTATTTCATTAATTGTAGCTTCAACTACATATTTATTGTTCTGATAAAAGCAGATACATTTCCCATAATTGCTCAGTGCCCCATGGACATTGTTTTTATTTTACTGTATATGTTTTCTAAAGGCTAAGAGCTACCTCTTTTCAGAAGAAGCATTCACAATATACTCCTACTGTGTGTGTACACACACACACACGCAATCAAGATTTAGGGGATTTCTTGCTTTAAACTCAAAATGTCCTGATGTCCTTCCTGCAATGTGCAAGCTTTTAGGAAAAGATGATGGCTTATAGACAATAGTGACAGTTGCACTTTCATCCCTAGTCTGACTGAGATGTTTCTTTAGATGCTACTGCATTATCCTGTAGTGAGGTGACTGACAAAAGGTTACTTTGAAGTCAAAGTAGCAGAGAGTAAAATCAGTAAGGCAGATGTGGAAATTGCAGTCATGAAGGGGGGTACAGGTGTTCCTGAAGCTTACTTGTATTATGCCCATCATTTCCTTTCATTCTTAATTTATTTTCTCTGACATTTCTTTTTTAACTTTGACACCACTTCTAGAAACCTCCCCTGTATCTCTGAGTTAGTATTTCAGTACTTTAACCCTTACAACCTACCCCTTAATCAAGAGAGAAGCACGGATTCTCCTTCATGTACCAACAAACTTAATTTTATTTGTTTTCTCCCGTTCACACTTTTACATGGTCCTTGATGCACATGGCCAACTTATCTGTCACCAGGAGGAATAATCCTGGATACAGCAGGCATCCTGTTCCCCTTGTTGTCTTCCTTGTGCTCCACATCTTATCAAATCATGTATAGTATATATATATATATATATCTATATATATATATATATATATATATATATATATGTATATGTGTGTGGGGTGTCCACAAAAAAACACACACACACACACACACACACACACACACACACACTTCTTTTGGCTTTTTCCTGGTTAGGGGTCACCACAGCAGAACAGCGGTCCAGAATGACTGGCAATGGAGTTTACGGTGATGAGTTGCCAGCCCAGTGCCCAACCATCCACTGAAGGCACACACATTCACCCCCACGGCCATTTAGAGTGTCTAATCCATCTAAAACATGTATTTGGGATGTGGGAGGAAACCAGAGCACCCAGAGGAAACTCACACCCAGGACATGCAGATTCCACAAAAAAGGCACACCAGCAAAGAAAAAACCCGGGAGAATCTCTTGCTGTGATGTGGCAAAGCTAACAGCTGCACCACCATATATACACACACACACACACAAAAACACAAAAAAAAAAAAAAAAAAAATCTATATCTTTATACATGTGTTTTAAATACATGTATGTTTGCATGTATATCTGTGTGTTTGTGTACATACATGTGTGTCTGTGGAGGTGTGTCTACATTAATATATTTTATATATATATATATATATATATATATATATATATATAAAAACATACATATATGTGTGTGTGTAATGTGTGTGTATGTATGTTTGCAAAAGGCTCTCTGTGTATATAGATAGATGTAGAGGGTGTGAGATCAACAAAACCTGCTGGAGAGGCAGGTTTGTCTCCCCCAGTGCTGCCCCTGCCTCTGGAATTAGACTTTTCCATGGTTGGCCAAACACACTACCCTCAGTGATCCTCTTCAAATGCAACCTTGATGAGTGGCTGGGAAACCATGAATTTGTCTCTAGGGTTTCCACCTTTGTCCCTACTGACAGTGGTGGACAGGTGCTGACTCTCAAGGTTTCTTCTCTGGGATAAACTCCTTGGCTTAGGGTTTTGTGGCCCCCAGGCTGGCCAGCTCTGCAACCTCCTGTGATCCTGGTATGAATATGCCTGTATGTGTTTGTTTGTGTTTCTCTGTTTAGTCTCTTGACTCCTTTGGGGTTCTATCATGTTGGGAATGGACCCATTCCTAAATCAAAGTACATTAAAGTTCAAGTGAAATTAATATTGTTTCGCCCTTGATGTGTTGGAAATTTAAAGCACTCTGCACTTCTTTGCAGCACCTGCAGGTAGTGAGGTTCATTCCTCTGCACCATATGTGGAGTTATATGTATCGCTAATATCTCATGTATGACATTACAAATCTCTATTTTATATGACCCTTTTAATTTTTACTACTGTTGAAATTGTTCAAGTCCTTCCTGCACATCACTTTTAATTTCTGCCTGTAACTGTGATATTTTATCAGTCTGTGGTTCCCTTTAGCATGAATGATATGCCTCTCTAACTGTCCAGATTGTCACAGAATGTCCATATTTTTGCTCATATTTTTGGGCTGTTCCTCACAAAATTCTGAGTATTCTCTGGGGATTTCAGGCAAATCACTGAGGATAGAATTCACTAAATAAGACAAGCATTTGAGTCTCAGACCTCACATATCCTTCAGAAAATGCATGGTAACACAAAACATTTTATTCTAGCAATGTCTTGTGTATAATAGCAATATTTAAAATTTGTCCCAATTTTTGGGGCAGTGTCCCCCCGTTATTTTTGGCGTTGTCCAGATTTTTGTGCTAAGAGGTTGAGAGCTATGAGAAGAAACTGTAGTCACTGGGTGTAGCACTTTCAGTGATAAATACTACTGTTGTCTTCTTTTTATTGATTACTATATTGGGCTTTCTTGCATCTATTTTTTAAACTGGTGGTAATGGGTGATTTTATGTGACAAACTTCATCATTTTCTGTAATGCTTTGTAGCGCATGTTCCCAATGATTCTCCGCTACTTCAGTATTATAATGTTTGCTCAATCTGCAATGCAACAGTCTTGCCACATTATTTTACCTTTCATTATACAGTCATTCTGCCATTAGTATATCACACCTAGCAAACAAGATATGTGACTGTTTCCATTTCTGTTTTACTGAACCTGCATTTGTCTGTTTCTCCCATGTGTTCAATGGACTTTGTAAACCAACGTGTAAGTAGTCCACTCTCTTTGGCCACCAATATTAACCTTTCATCTTTTGGTTTAAATTCAACTCTGCTTAACAATTCCTGGGTTCAGTCCTGATCAACTTGAGGTTGTTACAAGACTTTTCTGTATTTGCAAATGTATTATGCATTTTCTATATTTCTTGCCTTATCTGATCCTTCACCTTATATTTTTTATTTTCTTTTTTGGCACATTCAGTTGCTGCCTGATTTTTATCTACTTCTGGTTTGATTTCCATTCCTACTTAACACCAATATATAGTTTTAAAGCATCCCTCAAAAATACAAGAAGTCTTTACACTTTGTTGTTTCCTGGGAGTCAAACTGTAGCCATGACCTAATTTGTTAAGTAGACAGTTTAATGGTTTAAGGGTGAAGACTAAATAGCAGTGGTGACAAAATATCCCCCTTTGAATTTTTACCCCTGGAATAGTAATTTGTCCTTTATCATGGCTTAAGTTCGAAGTGGTTTGCCACATGAATGTAACTGATCAGTGTAGGGTGTATGTTATACATTTGTAAACACTCTTTTATCCATGACTGTGGGATGCTGGCAAATGCTTTTTTTGTGGTATGTCCATGCCAAACGTAGATTCTTCCCCTTTTTTACAATTATCCATTATGACTTTAACAACAAATGATCCTTTGTTCCATATGACTTTCTTTTGTTATCCTTTTGTTCTTTTGTCATGGCTGAGTTTTCTTCTAAATGACTATAAACTCTGTTGGCATCAATTCCTGTGTAAAGTTTATATGTCCCCGAAGGCAAGTTATTTGTCTATAATTTTGGGTTGCTTGCAGGTTCACTGTTAAGTAGGAGCATTGTTAGCCAGGTTTGAGTCAGTTTTGCACATGTAAATAATTCTTAATCATGGCTAAATCTTCATGTAAAGATGTTACTACGTTTTGCCAGAGATTAGGTACTGCATCTGGCCCCGGGGTTTTCCATTTAGGAGCTTTTCTTAATTTTGTTTAAATTTCTCTGACCATTACTTCATCCCATTTCATATCCTGTACATTTGAACTATTCTTTCTTTTTTCTACTTTTATCAATTCAACATAATGTTCCATGGGGGAATTCCTTTTCTTGTTTTTCCAAAAATGTTTTGGGTTTCTTTTTTCCCTTTTTTTTTTTTTTTTTTTAATGGGGTTTTTTTTTAAAATTCCCTTTTTGGCATTTTTAAATTTTTTAATAAAATGTTTTGGTTTTTTAAAACATTAAATTTTTCACTTTTCCCTTTTAAAAAAAAATGAAAATTTTTTCAAATGTTTTCCCGCCTTTCGAAAAAAAAATTTTGAAAAAAACATTTTTTTTTGTCAAATTTAAAAATGTTGTGGGTTTCCCAAATACAAAAATTTTTTATTTTATATATAAAGATTTTTGAACTTTAGTTGTAGCACTGAACTTGTCTGCCAGGATGTTGGCAATATCGGTTGGTTCTGTATATTTAGTGCCATTGTGCTGTAGCTCACAGCAGATCTGAGTGTTGCCATTGAGATTTTTGACCTAGTTGTAGAATGTTGTGTGGTTGTCTTTGGAATCAGTGATGATTACATTTTCATAACTGGCTAAAGAGGATTTTATAAGAGATCTCATCTTCTTGCTGGGGTTGACCAGGGAGTTCTCCAATTCTGGGATTTTACTCTTTTTTTGCAACAGCTTCTTCCTTCTGTTGTACAGTTTGTTTATGGCAGGGTACCACCAGAATCGCTTCATTTTTTTGAAGGATAGAGTCTTGGTTATGTTGGCAATGGCACGATCCATGCACTCGTGTATGTGCTTATACAGTGCATTTGTGTAAGATTCAGCAGTCGTACTTCTATTTTCCGCCTGCATGGGTATCATGAAGTTTGCCATTTCTGTCTTAAGAAGCGTGAAGTTGGCTTTGGAGTAGTTTTTGATGGTTTCCTTAATGGGTGGTGGGGGTGGGATATGTATGTCTAGGGTGATTAGCTTGTGGTTAGATCTGACCAGTGAGGAATTGACCTCTGGTGTGAAACACCAGTTACTCATATTGGTAATGACCAGGTCCAGGATATTGCTGCCCCTGGTGGGGGTGTGAAGAAGGTGATTCAAGGCATTAGAATTTATGAATTCCAGAAAATGTTGAGTGAATGAGTTGGTACATGAGTAGTTTTCGCAGCTGATGGTGGGGTAGTTGAAATTGTCCATAATTAAGGTATTGGGTTGTACCTTAATATTTTCCAGTATCTTAAGAAATGAAGAGTGGGAGTTCTGGGGCATGATGGGGGATCTGTAACAAGCTACAACCTGGATTGCAGTCTTGCCCAGTGTTAGTTGCAAACAGCCCAAGGTTTCTTGGCCTTTATAATGTTTTTCATGAATCTGTTGCATTAACAAACACAAATTTGCATGTAAAGCTTTTGACAGTCTTTATTGTGCAAGTATTTTTCTTTTCTCTAATTTCTCTCTCAATATTTTTTTATTATCTTCTGTCTGGTAATTCTGGGCTTCTTGCATAATAGTAACAATGCACAGTTTCTTTCTTATCCTCAACAGTCTACTCTGTCATCTTTATGGCTCGTTTTAGCCTTTCATTTTTTTTGCGATTTTTGTGGACTACTTCCTTCTTCATCATGGAGGCCATCCTCCCCTAAGCCTGGTCTAACCCCATTGTAGAAGTATTTCTACATCTTGAGGATTCAACACTGTCAGGTCAAGGAATGCAGTGTGTGAACCATTTTGCCCTCATTGATTGCTTTGGTGACCTTCTCAAAGAAGTCCACCAGGTTGAGAAGGCATGACCTTCCCTTGATGAAACCAAATGGGTAGGGTCCAGTGTCTGAAGGTTTCCTATGTCATTATCAATCATTTCCATGATAATTAATTATTTCTATGGCTTTGCATATGAGACTAGTAAGACATATGGGTTTGTAGTTCCCAGGATCTGTAGATGGCCCACGTTTGTGCAGAGGGATGACCGATGCTATTCTTCATTCATGATGCACGAGGTATGTTTGAAGGCTACAGTGAAACAGCAGATCCAGAGGATGTGATAGATCATGAATCATGCTATTTAGAAGGCATCCTGGGGTATTGACTGGGCCCATTTATGCAGTGTTTTTGGACTTAGTGAGAGCATTAAGGATCTTTTCCCTAGTGATAGCAGGGGGAGTCATATTTGATGATATTTCCTGAGGGATAGTTGATGGAGGAGAGAGAGGCAAATTTGAAGCTGAATTTGTCAGCTAGTAGGAATGCTACATCTTCTAGTTTCAGTATAGGTGGCTCCATTTACACTGAGCTCTGCATACAATTGTATATTGCCTTTGAGATTCCGAATGCTTTGTGGTTATCCTTGGCCTGGGAGGCCAAATTTATCTCTCATTTGGCTTTGGTAGATATGTCTTCTGAGTTGTTTGTTTAGCTTGCTGAGAGTGCTTTTATTATGCTGGGTGCTGCAACTCCTAATTTTTGCCATGATTTTCTTCCTTCTCTTATAAGGCTTATTGATGATGTGATTCCACCAAGGTGTCTTGTTAGTTCTGTACTTCTTCCTAGTGGGTACAGCTGCCTCTGTGCAGCTATTAGCATGCTTGTATGGGGTTTCTGTGAACACTTCTGCGTAAATAGCATTGTTCTCAGGGTTTATGGGGACTTGAAATTTTGCCATGTTAGCATGTAATAGTAGGAAGTTAGCTTTAGAGTGGTTCCTGAATATTCCAGGGTTAGCTGGGATTCCAGGTTTTATTTTTACTTGAAAGGAGACCATTCTGTGCTCTTATCTTACAAGAGAAAATATTACACTAGGGGGTGTGCAGAACTTTCCCATATCAGTGAGGACCAGATCCAGTAGGGTTGCACCCCTTGTTGGCATATTGACAATCTGGTCCAGGGAGTTTGTGTTTGCAAAACTCAGGAATCTCTATGCCTGTATGTTTGGTGTCGTTTATGATTCTGAGTTAATAGTGGGGTAATTAAAGGTGCCCATGAATATGGTATTGAATTTTATGTTATTTCTAATAAGTTTAAATACATGTTATGGGTTTCTTGGGTCACAAAGGGGGACATATAGCTTGCAAGGAAGTGGCATTGGATTTTGCCTATGGTGATTTTAATGTGGAGAAGCTCAAGTCGATTGCCCTGTCCAGCCTTGTGGTATATTTGTTTCTGATGTAAACTGAGACACCTCCACCTTTATTCCCATCTGTGTAGTAGCTCCTCTGTGCTGAAAAACTTTGCATCTCCTTTGAATGACACAAGAAACTAAGCCAGTTATTAAAGTCAGTCATCTTTTGTTCATACTGGCACATCTTCCCTGGAGGAGGTAAAATGCTGCTCAGTGCAACGCTCATACCAGCATGGGACACATTTTCTGAGACCTCCACAATCTCTCTTCAAATAGTCCAGGGTTTTACATTTCAGTTCATTTCTACCCACATGGATTATGACAGAGTCATACTGGTATTTGTGGTCCAATGACCTGAGTGCATGCATAATGTGGTGGATCCTGGCCCCTGATAACCAAGTGACCATGATGTTCTCCTTACTCAGCCTGGTGACAGGGACATCAAGTGTGTCTCACAATGGAGTCTCCAATGACTAAAATGTAGAATTCTGTGGTGGCTTGCCTTATGAGCTTATAAATAGAGGCTCCATGACATGTGGCTGCATTTGTTGATGTGGGTGTTTTAAAAGACTGCTTTCAGGGTTGCTGTGGGAGTTTGATATGTGTACTTCCTCTAGGAGGTATTTGGGGTTTAGGTAGGTTACATTTAAGTGCCTAAGGATATGCGAGTCTATTTTTAACTGTAAGCAGTTTTTGCAAAACACTGTAATAAACATGTTTTTTTTTTGTTCTGTAAGAAGCTGTAGCCTCAAAAAAGGGCAAAGTGGCCAACTCATCTAATGTAGTAAATAGGTGCATATGTGTTGGCACAGTCTGCGACTGTATGTATGTGTCATGTCTTTCAACTTTTACCTCAGAATTATGGAGAAAGAAAAAGCTTCCATACTGTTGCTATTGACTCAAAATAATTTCCAAATTTAGAAGGGATGGAACAAGAGTTTGAGAACAACTTAGACGTGACCCTTCAAATTCAGGAGAACTGAGAGGCCCTTCTGTATGTGTATTGCACCTTTATGATTTATGACTGAAAATTGATTACTTTTTGGTTTCATTAAATTAAATAAATACTTATATGCATACATACACACACCCAGAAATAAATGAAATATTTAGTAGCAAGACTTCAATAACAAGATGGAGGAGGGTTGCTAATAGTATTCAGTATCTTCACAGAAACCCAGCTGTGAATCCCCCCACTGGTTGTCTTTTTGTGTTGTAAATGGTGATGATGGTAGATAAAGGCTAAAACAATGTGCTAATAGCTTGTGTTGTACCAATTTGCAACCATTTAACGATCATCACTTGCAAATGTTCTTCTCTCTCATTTTATGAGATTGCTTACTGAAGTTCATGCCTATACTTAGATAAATATATGAATATGTGAGTAAATGGGACTTAGACCTAAACGGGCTGAAAATGTATTATGAACTGCAGCTGACCTAAGTAATATATTTTTATTTTATGTTAATCAGGCAGAACATAACATACCCAGACACTTATTAGTAGTCTTCCCTGCTGGTAGATAGAAAAATCAAACTCTGATTTCATCCACAAAAGACTGAAATAAAAGAATATTTACTTTTCTTTAAAGAGGGGCAAACAACCTAATTTAAAAAAAAAAATTGATTTGCTGTTCTTACTGGTTTTGTCCTGAATTCTTATATTTATCCAAACTGGTTATAAACATTGCAAGAGAAGTACTCTATTTGACATGTAAAGTCAACCTATTTCACAAATGCGGAATGCATTGGGTAAGTTACTTATCATGCCATCTAGTATTGTTGATATGATGGTGTAGGTTTAGAACTAGTTTTATTGAGGTGATGGTGATCTTAGAGTGTTGGGTCATACGTAGCATGGGAATTTTAGTGGACCCCCTCAGGAATGTGTAGCACACTTTAGAGAGAGACAGATCCTTCTTAAGTCTCAATGGCTCCTTCTATCGGCTCCGTTCGTTCAGCTCCAGCCTCACCGCTCTTGTCTGAACATAGCCATATGTCACACTCCTCTAGGTCCTCCAGACTTTCGGACCATGATTTACAGAGGGTGGTGAGTAGGCTTCTTAAGTCCGAGGCACTGGCCCAGATGTTACACAGCCCGACTCAACAGTCGATGGCTGCCCCTGTTCCATTGGACATTCCTCCTCCGATTCTATCGAGTTCGGAGCCGGTGCTGCTCGGAGCCGAGACTGTGGGAGCATCGGAACCGATACCTTTCCTTTCGGCGCCGTCGTCTGCTCCGATCTCCTCCTTGGAGGGATCTCGGCGCCGGACTTCCCTCGTCGGCTCCGAGGGGGCGAGTGGCATCGGACCCTTGTCCGACCCCGCTCTCCCTCTCGGTGCTTCAGCGCTGGTTAGTTCGGCTCCGACATCGGCTTCGGAGCCATCCTTGTCAGTGCCGGTGGAGGTTTTCAGCTCTTCGTAGCGGAGACCTCTGGCCCTGCCTGATAGGGGTGCCTTTGAGGTCATGAGGAGCGTGTTAGAACCTGGTTCTACTCCACAGTCAGCTCCATCAGCTCCTCCCTCTACAGTGCCTGCGGTGATTCCTTCTCACCCCCTTGCTTCGGACCGTAGGGAATCTGCACCTCAAGTTTCCCCAGTGGGAATTTTCTCCTCTTCCGAGGCCTCTCCTGATCTTACAGAGGAAACCCCTAGGAAGAGACAGTGCAAGAGGAAGCACATTGACTCCCCTGAGTCTGTCACCTCTGACACTGATTTGGAAGATTCTGAAGGTTCCCCTCGTTCCCCCTCTGAGGATGTCTCCTTTGCAGACATACTGGAAATCCTGAAGCAGAGGGGGAATTGGCCAGCCCTTAACCCTTCAGAGGACGAATCAGTGTACCTTGAGGCGTTTGGTTCTCAACCTTCCACCTCCTGAGTGTCCCCTCCCTTTGACCCACTCATGGAAGTGGTGGCGAGGAAGGCTTGGTCGTCTCCTGACTCGGTGGAACCCACCCCTAGAAGTGGCCAAATTTATCACTGCCCCCAAAAACAAGGAATTTTTGTCCAAAGGTGTCTCTGTGGATGCCATGGTGGTGGCTGCTGCCACCAAGAAGGAATTAGCAGATCCTTCGGTACCTGTTCATCCTCCTAATAAAGAATCTAGGACCATGGATGGGTACGGTAAGCAGATGTTTTCATCAGCGACCTTTTCCATGCGTTCGCTGAATTACCTGTGTCATTTCACTCATCTCCAGAGGGACTTGCTCAAGGAAATGAGTGAAATGTTGAAGGACCCATCAGCTGTGGGTTTTCAAGATAGGATGAACTCCCAGCTGGCTACCCTTAATTCAGTGGTTAACTCCTCCATGCGCCTGATTTCGTACGCGGCTGATGGAGCGAGCAGAGCTGCAGGTACAGGGGTGGCTTTACGTTGCCATGCCTGGATGCGGCTATGTAGCTTTGCGGACCCTTTCAAGGCGTCTTTCACTAACTCCCCTTTTGATGGATCATCTCTCTTTGGTCCACAAGTGAAGGATACTCTGACTAGGTGTGAGGTAGAAGGTAAGACTCTTTCTGCCATCGGAGTCCGTTTTTCTACCCCTTCTAGGCCTTACCCCAAAGGACAGAAGGGGGGGAAATGTGGTTCAAACAACCACAGGGAGTCTTGCCGGACGCACAGTCTCGTTTCCCCTCTAGAGGCAGAGGGGGGAACAATAATAATAGACGCCGTCCTAGAGGCAGAGGTGGCCCGCAGAATCAGGCTAGTCGAGAAACTTTCTCTGACAAACCCTTTCAACACCCCTGAGGGGTTGCCCGACTGTCTACCTTCGGAGGCAGTCGGGGGAAGATTATCTCTGTACCCAAAAGCCTGGCTTTCCCTTACTCAAGACAAGTGGGTACAGTCTATCATATCCGAAGGCTACAGAATCCCTTTCATTCGCATCCCAAAACAGTCCGAAAATCCCTTCCAGACGTTCCACCCAGTCAAAGGGAACAAGCAGTGCTAGAAATTTCAAATCTGCTCACAAAGAGAGCCATTCAACCAGTTCCAGCAGACCAACAAGGATCCGGAATTTACTCCAAATTCTTTTTGGTTCCAAAGAAAACAGGGACTGGAGACCCATCTTGGATCTCAGCAACTTGAACAAGTTTGTCAAGAAAACAAAATTTTGGATGGTCACGCTGCAGTCCATCCTGCCCTTTCTGGGCCAGGACAACTGGATGTGCTCCATAGATCTCCAGGATGCATACTATCACATCAAAGTGAACCGACGATCCAGGAGATTTCTCCGCTTCAGGCTAGGGGCCAGTCATTTTCAGTTCAGGGCCCTGCCCTTTGGTCTCACTACAGCCCCCCGAGTGTTCACCAAATGCATGGCAGTGGTCGCCACTCATTTGAGGGGACAGAGATTCCAGGTGTTTCCTTATTTAGACGACTGGCTCCTGACTGCCACCACCAGGCATCTACTTCTTTTAGCCAGAGACTACACTTTACGAACCTGTCAGGCTCTAGGCATCTTGGTAAATTACGAAAAGTCTGTCTTGTCGCCTTGTCAATCTATTACCTTTATAGGCGCAAGATTAGACACAGTCAGTCTGTCAGCCAGACTCACAGAACAAAGAGTAGCAGACATTCACAAACAGGTTTCCTTTCTCTTACGACAACATAAGATCAAGGTCAGACTGGTGTTGAAGGTCCTAGGGATTTTGGTGGCAGCTATTCCTCTCCTCCCCTTAGCCCGCTTTTACATGAGGATCCTACAGTGGATGCTTTTCACTCAGTGGTCTTTTCAACTTCTACCAATGTCCCACACTATCAGCATAACTCAGTCATGCAGGAATCATCTTCTATGGTGGGTCACATCCCCCCAACTTCTTCTAGGGAGACCCTTCACCCCCAACCCCTCGCTCCATCTGCTCAGCTCCAGCCTCAGCGCTCTTGTCTGAACATAGCCATATGTCACACTCCTCTAGGTCCTCCAGACTTTCGGACCATGATTTACAGAGGGTGGTGAGTAGGCTTCTTAAGTCCGAGGCACTGGCCCAGATGTTACACAGCCCGACTCAACAGTCGATGGCTGCCCCTGTTCCATTGGACATTCCTCCTCCGATTCTATCGAGTTCGGAGCCGGTGCTGCTCGGAGCCGAGACTGTGGGAGCATCGGAACCGATACCTTTCCTTTCGGCGCCGTCGTCTGCTCCGATCTCCTCCTTGGAGGGATCTCGGTGCCGGACTTCCCTCGTCGGCTCCGAGGGGGCGAGTGGCATCGGACCCTTGTCCGACCCCGCTCTCCCTCTCGGTGCTTCGGCGCTGGTTAGTTCGGCTCCGACATCGGCTTCGGAGCCATCCTTGTCAGTGCCGGTGGAGGTTTTCAGCTCTTCGTAGCGGAGACCTCTGGCCCTGCCTGATAGGGGTGCCTTTGAGGTCATGAGGAGCGTGTTAGAACCTGGTTCTACTCCACAGTCAGCTCCATCAGCTCCTCCCTCTACAGTGCCTGCGGTGATTCCTTCTCACCCCCTTGCTTCGGACCGTAGGGAATCTGCACCTCAAGTTTCCCCAGTGGGAATTTTCTCCTCTTCCGAGGCCTCTCCTGATCTTACAGAGGAAACCCCTAGGAAGAGACAGTGCAAGAGGAAGCACATTGACTCCCCTGAGTCTGTCACCTCTGACACTGATTTGGAAGATTCTGAAGGTTCCCCTCGTTCCCCCTCTGAGGATGTCTCCTTTGCAGACATACTGGAAATCCTGAAGCAGAGGGGGAATTGGCCAGCCCTTAACCCTTCAGAGGACGAATCAGTGTACCTTGAGGCGTTTGGTTCTCAACCTTCCACCTCCTGAGTGTCCCCTCCCTTTGACCCACTCATGGAAGTGGTGGCGAGGAAGGCTTGGTCGTCTCCTGACTCGGTGGAACCCACCCCTAGAAGGCCGGCCAAATTTATCACTGCCCCCAAAAACAAGGAATTTTTGTCCAAAGGTGTCTCTGTGGATGCCATGGTGGTGGCTGCTGCCACCAAGAAGGAATTAGCAGATCCTTCGGTACCTGTTCATCCTCCTAATAAAGAATCTAGGACCATGGATGGGTACGGTAAGCAGATGTTTTCATCAGCGACCTTTTCCATGCGTTCGCTGAATTACCTGTGTCATTTCACTCATCTCCAGAGGGACTTGCTCAAGGAAATGAGTGAAATGTTGAAGGACCCATCAGCTGTGGGTTTTCAAGATAGGATGAACTCCCAGCTGGCTACCCTTAATTCAGTGGTTAACTCCTCCATGCGCCTGATTTCGTACGCGGCTGATGGAGCGAGCAGAGCTGCAGGTACAGGGGTGGCTTTACGTCGCCATGCCTGGATGCGGCTATGTAGCTTTGCGGACCCTTTCAAGGCGTCTTTCACTAACTCCCCTTTTGATGGATCATCTCTCTTTGGTCCACAAGTGAAGGATACTCTGACTAGGTGTGAGGTAGAAGGTAAGACTCTTTCTGCCATCGGAGTCCGTTTTTCTACCCCTTCTAGGCCTTACCCCAAAGGACAGAAGGGGGGGAAATGTGGTTCCGCAAACAACCACAGGGAGTCTTGCCGGACGCACAGTCTCGTTTCCCCTCTAGAGGCAGAGGGGGGAACAATAATAATAGACGCCGTCCTAGAGGCAGAGGTGGCCCGCAGAATCAGGCTAGTCGAGAAACTTTCTCTGACAAACCCTTTCAACACCCCTGAGGGGTTGCCCGACTGTCTACCTTCGGAGGCAGTCGGGGGAAGATTATCTCTGTACCCAAAAGCCTGGCTTTCCCTTACTCAAGACAAGTGGGTACAGTCTATCATATCCGAAGGCTACAGAATCCCTTTCATTCGCATCCCAAAACAGTCCGGAAAATCCCTTCCAGACGTTCCACCCAGTCAAAGGGAACAAGCAGTGCTAGAAATTTCAAATCTGCTCACAAAGAGAGCCATTCAACCAGTTCCAGCAGACCAACAAGGATCCGGAATTTACTCCAAATTCTTTTTGGTTCCAAAGAAAACAGGGGACTGGAGACCCATCTTGGATCTCAGCAACTTGAACAAGTTTGTCAAGAAAACAAAATTTTGGATGGTCACGCTGCAGTCCATCCTGCCCTTTCTGGGCCAGGACAACTGGATGTGCTCCATAGATCTCCAGGATGCATACTATCACATCAAAGTGAACAGACGATCCAGGAGATTTCTCCGCTTCAGGCTAGGGGCCAGTCATTTTCAGTTCAGGGCCCTGCCCTTTGGTCTCACTACAGCCCCCCGAGTGTTCACCAAATGCATGGCAGTGGTCGCCACTCATTTGAGGGGACAGAGATTCCAGGTGTTTCCTTATTTAGACGACTGGCTCCTGACGGCCACCACCAGGCATCTACTTCTTTTAGCCAGAGACTACACTTTACGAACCTGTCAGGCTCTAGGCATCTTGGTAAATTACGAAAAGTCTGTCTTGTCGCCTTGTCAATCTATTACCTTTATAGGCGCAAGATTAGACACAGTCAGTCTGTCAGCCAGACTCACAGAACAAAGAGTAGCAGACATTCACAAACAGGTTTCCTTTCTCTTACGACAACATAAGATCAAGGTCAGACTGGTGTTGAAGGTCCTAGGGATTTTGGTGGCAGCTATTCCTCTCCTCCCCTTAGCCCGCTTTTACATGAGGATCCTACAGTGGATGCTTTTCACTCAGTGGTCTTTTCAACTTCTACCAATGTCCCACACTATCAGCATAACTCAGTCATGCAGGAATCATCTTCTATGGTGGGTCACATCCCCCCAACTTCTTCTAGGGAGACCCTTCACCCCCCCAACCCCGGCTGCAACTCTGACAACGGCCGCCTCCCTGATAGGGTGGGGGGGGGCATTACCAGGGCAGGACAGTCGAGGGCACGTGGCAGCCGATCGAGTGCCACTTGCACATAAATGTTCTAGAGATGAGAGCAGTCCTTCTAGCGTTGCAAGCCCTTCAAGACTCTCTTCCCAAGGGAACTATAGCAATTCAGACGGACAATATGTCCGTAGTGTGGTACATCAACAAACAAGGCGGAACTAAATCTTATCCCTTATGTCGAGAAGCACTCAGACTGTGGCAATGGGCGATTTCTTCTCAGCGCTTCCTGATAGCAACGCACATTCCCGGCAAGTCCAATGTGATAGCAGACAGATTGAGCAGAGCAATCCTCATGCCTCACGAGTGGTCTCTGAAGAAATCAGTATTGGAAGAAGTTTTTTGAACTTGGGGCCATCCTTGCTGCGATCTTTTTGCCACTCCCCAAAACAGCAAGTGTACCGAGTTCTTCACCCTCTTTCCTCTACCAGGTCATCCCATCAGAGACGCTCTAGCTCACGATTGGCCTCCGGGGCACCTGTATGCCTTTCCCCCCTTCCCACTGATACCTCAGCTGATTTGGAAAGCCATTGCTCTGAAGGCCTTCATGATCCTCATTGCCCCTTATTGGCCTCGACAAGTTTGGTTTCCCTTTCTTCATCGTTACCTTTTGGCACAACCATGGCATCTGGACCCAGTTCCAGATCTCTTGATCCATCAATCGGGTCAACTGCACCAATCCCTTTCTTCTCTGAACCTCACAGCGTGGTTCCTCCAATTCCAACCTTAGCCAGGCTTCCCTTAATATCTCACTCAGTTAGAGATATTTTGATAGCTTCTCATAAGTCTTCTACCCGGAAGATTTATAGCAGCAAATGGAAACGTTTCTCTTTATGGGCAGTGTCCAAGAAAATAGACCCTTTTACTGCTCCCATTCAGTCTATTCTTGATTTCCTAGCTGAACTTTTCCAAGCAGGCTCTTCTCCTTCTACTATCAGAGTTCAATTGGCTGCTATATCTAATTTTCATGTGGGAGTATCAGAGTCAACTATCATGTCCCACAAACTCTGTAAAGCCTTTCTGAAAGGAGTGTTTCTTCTTAAGCCCCCTGTCAAGGATCCACCTCTTCCATGGGATCTGAACTTGGTTTTAGCATCTTTGATTCTACCCCCTTTTGAGACTGCAGCTTCATGTTCTATGAAGTTGCTGTCTTGGAAAACGCTTTTTCTAATAGCCATCACTTCGGCTAGAAGGGTTTCGGAGTTTCATGCTCTATGCTGTCGTCATCCGTATCTAATTTTTCACAAAGATAGAGTATCCTTGCGTACCAATCCATCTTTTTTGCCTAAAGTGGCCTCTCAAACAAACCTGAATCAAACTATTGATCTTCCAGTTTTTTTCCCCAATTATGGTAACAGGTCAGAACAAAAATTGCACTTTTTAGATGTTCATCGCCAACTAAGGTATTATTTGGACAGGACTAAACAGTTCAGAAAAACAGACCAACTGTTTGTTTCCTATGCGGAAGGCAAGACCTAGAGGACATTATTTTGTGACCTCTCTAATCCTTTCTCCCACTGTTTACCACCTCTGTATTTCCTCTGTTAGGTTTAAGTCACCTCACAGTCAGCCCTATAGAGGTGGATTACCCTTCTCCATGTTATGGAGCTTTTTCTTGCTTGGCCTAGCTTTCAAACGCGATCTGAGGAGTTACTGCCTACCATTGTGGGATATGGGGGAGCCTCGAGCTGGTGGAATTAGCTCTCGAGCTTTTAGTATTGGCCGAGTCGGAGCCGAGGATCGGCTCCGAACCCATCCAGCAAGAAAGAAGGCGAGAAGAAGACAACTAACATGGAACGTTATGGTAGGTACATAACTTCTTATTACTGATGACATCTCATGTTTGGTTTCATTACTCCCCCTCCCCCTGAAAAAAGAGAAAAAGTAATTTCTACAAAGACGGAGGTCGTTGTGTGCATGAATATTTAGCAGTTTACATGACGTGACATGTGAATTAGCATAACTGTTAGTCTTCCTCGATATCCCCACCCATTTGGAGTGCCAATCACTGACAGCACACCCAAAGCTGCGCAGAACTACGTGTGAGGTACTACACTTGTAGATTACCAGGGGGTTGCTGATAATTTAGCCACCTTATTATAGCATTGCTCAAATTTTGCTTTTTAGGCTGACTGGAAGTTAGTAGGAATGGGTACTCCATAAACTATAGAGGGGAGGTGTTAGTGGAGAGTGTAGGTGTCATTGCGTTGGTGAGAGAGTTTTTGGATCTCTAAAGAACTGCAAGTTTTTGGTGAGTTTTATGCATTTTTGTATGCGCATCTAAAGTGTAAAATTATAGGTTCACAGGTAAGGCAAGTACTAGGCTACCTGCTCCTGCAGACCATTTTATCTAGCTAATTTCCCTTGTTTGTGTTTGAAATAATCAATCCCATTTGGTTATAGATTGGCCTAACATGTCCCATGGTTGATAATTGCATATTGCCCCTAATGAGAATAACTGGGATCATACTATAGATAATTTGAGTGTGCCATGCCTAGGATAAAGCTTTTAGGAGCTGCATCTTTCCATCAGTACTGTATGGGGCAGTGTGTATGTACACTTGTCTATATGTGTGTGTATATATATATATATATATATATATATATATATATATATATATATATATGTGTGTGTGTGTGTGTGTGAATAGACACACATTTATATATACGTTTACAAATACACATACACACACATGCATGTAGGTGATTAACAGCTGGGTATCCACCATATAACATAAAGGCTTACACCTAACCTCTTGAATTTGTCAACCAATGCTTGAGTGGGGTATTGTGTCAAATGCCTTGGCCGGGTCAAGGTAGGCAGTGTGAAACATTTTGCCCTCATACATTGTTTTGTTGACCTTCTCAAAGAAGTCCACCAGGATGAGTAAGCAAGAGCTCCACTTGACGAAACCCATCTGGGTTAAGTCTAGTGTCTGGAGGATTCCTGTATCATTATTGATCATTTCCATGGTAATTCTTTCCATGGATTTGCAAATGAGACTAGTGAGATTATGGGGCTATAGTTTCCAGGGTCTGTAGATGGCCCAACTTTGGACAGAGGGATGACTATTGCTGTTCACCATTCATTAGGCACGAAGCCTGTTTGGTGACTAAAGTTTAAATAGCAATCTGAAGGGCCTGATAGATCATGTTTCATGCCTGGGCCCATCAATGCATTATTCTTGGCCTTACAGTGGACATTGAGGACCTGTTCTTAGTGATAGCAGGGCAGTTACATTTGATGATACTTTTTTTGAAGGAAATTGCAAAGGAGAGAGGACCAAAATTAGAGCTAAATTTGTCTGCCAATAGTTTTTTTTATATCTTCTGGATCAGTATATGTGGCTGCATTAACAATGAGCTCTGCATTTTTTGTGTATTGTCTTTCAGGTTACAGATATAGCTACAGTATGTCTTGGGGTTGTCCTTGGTCTGGGAGGCCAAATTTACCTCAAATTTGGCTTTGATCAACATTATTTTTACACTGAGTACTTTGTTTAATTTGGGAGTGCTTTTATCCTGTTAGGTGGTACACCTCTTAATTTTTGCCATGATTTTCTTCCTTCTGTTATAGAGCATCCAGATGACGTGATTCCACTACAGTGGCTTCTTTTGTTTTACTTACTTATGCAGTTATTATTGGTGGGTATAGCTTCCTCTATGCAGCAATTAGCATACTTGTATAAAGTTTCTGTGAAAACTTGTCCAGAGGGAGCAGAGTTCTCCAAGTTTGTGGAGACTTGAAATGTTGTCACATTATCAGGTAATAGCATGTATGGGCCTGTGAGCCTTAGAGTATTGCCTGAACATTCTAGGATTAGGTGGGGTTCTGGGTTTTATTTTTACTTCAAAGTAGACCATTTTGTGAACATTACACTAAGTGATTTGCAGCAGTCTCCCATATTAGTGGGATACTCAGTGGCATACCACCTATTCAGAGGCGATCTGTGCCTGACGTATAAAGCCTTGTCCAACCCGGAATTAATGGACATGCTGCACCTCAGAAAATCCAAATCCCATCGAGCTACGCACTTGAGAGACTTGAACCTCAGCACTGAAATAAATAGGACATGCTGGAGGGACAGATTCATAACCCAGAGGCTCCCTTCACTCTGGAATAAAAATCCCAGTCCAGGTTAGGCAGAGTCCCTCATTGACTCTCTTCAAGAGGAATCTTGATGAGTGGATGGGAGATCGTAGGTTTACCCCGGGTATCACTTCTGTGTCACTGTTAGACAGAGGCACAGTATACTAACCTCGAAAAAGGGCACAGCAAAATAAATTTAAAATGGGTGGCATAAGCCAAACACATTCTGGCTATGCTTATAAATGCCCTAGGGCAGATAACCTAGTATGAACCTATGAACCTATTAGTGAGGGCAAGATCCAGTGAATTTATGCCCCTGGTTAGCATAATCGTAGGATCATAGGAGATCATAAGAGATTACTAGGCTATTGACCCGGAGGTCATTTTTAACCTAGCCATTTAACCCCAATATAATACAGTAGCGGTACTAGTCAATACCCAAGATTGCATTTAGTGATGACAACCCATGTCCAGGAGGGTTGTGGGTGCTATCCCTGCTAAGAATTTATGGTGCCCCATCCACTCATCCATGTTCCTCTTGAACAGAGAAAAAAAACACAAGAAGCAAAAAAAAATTGAAATAAAACCACAAACCAGTGACCCAATAAATAAAAATGTATTCATTTTCTGACGTCTCGGCTAGTTTGCCTTCAAGGAGATCTCCTTGAAGGCTAACTAGCCGAGACATCAGAGAACGAATACATTTTCATTTATTGGGTCACTGGTTTGTGGTTTTATTTTTATTTCCTCTTGAACAGAGTCCTATAGGTGCTCTGTTTCACACGAATTGGTAGCCTGTTCCAAAAATGTGGCAATCACTGGGAGACTAATCTCTCCCTCCAGCATGTCCTATTTCAGTTGCAGGCCATGTATAATGTTGGTAACAAGGATTGAGTATAGCTGCAGTGCATGGTGTTGAGTGCCATCTGTCATGCATGTTGACTGGTAATGAGAGGTCTGTGTAATATCTTTGTGCCACCTCGTCTGTGTGTGTGTGTGTGTGTGTGTGTGTGTGTGTGTGTGTGTGTGTGTGTGTGTGTGTGTGTGTGTGTGTATATTAATTTAGTATTTGTTTAAGGGGGAAGTCCAACTAGGAAAAAGCCTATTTTCAGTGAAGGCAAGGGAAAAGCACTCCATTTGCATGTCTTTGTAACATGGGAGGAAACTGCAACACCTGGAG
>NC_056725.1:1970226370-1970277763 GCF_019279795.1 Protopterus annectens | reverse complement strand
AATATCAGTGATGTTGGCCTCACCCATTCATGTATTGGATGGGTGTCAGCCTCTCTGACAGTATTAGTGATGTTGGCATCGCCCATGCATGTATTGGATGGGTGTCTTCCTCTCTGATAGTATCTGTGATGTTGGCCTCATCCATTCATGTATTGGATGGGTGTCTCCCTCTCTAACAACATCACTAATGTTGGCATTGCTCATTCATGTATTGGATGGGTGTCTGCCTCTCTGACGGTATCAGTGATGTTGGTCTCGCCAATTCATGTATTGGATGTGTGTCAGCCTCTATGACAATATTAGTGGTGTTGTTCTCGCCCATTCTTGTATTGGATCGGAGTCTGCCTCTCTGACAGTATCAGTGATTTTGGCCTTGCCCATTCATGTATTGGAGGGGTCTCTGCCTCTCTGACAGTTTCAGTGATTTTGGCCTCACCCCTTCATGTATTGGATGGATGTATGGCTCTCTGACAGTATCAGTGATGTTATTAGGGTTGTACTACATTGTATTACTTCAGTTCCACTCTTTCCTAACCAATATTTATGTGTTCAAGTCTGTTTTTAGCACATTATCTTACAAAACTAATTGAATTTTACTGTTTTTTGTGACAATCTTCATTGGGATTTTCTGCTGGGGCTATGATACTCCTTACTCCATATTTAAGTATGCTGTTATATTTTTATTGGTGCATTGCAGTGGTGTTAATTGACTCATTTAATACACAGACAGGCTGTACACAGGATAAATATCTCCATCTCCTTTTCAATATTGCTTCTGTATGTTAGTGTGATATTCTTTTGCTCATTAAAGCACATACGAATGGACAACAATATATTTATACATCCATTATGTACATACAGCATGGCCTAGGCAAGACCATGCTGCTGTTTGACATGGCATAGTGTTCTGATATGACCCCTTTATTTGATTCCATTTTGGATGTAATTATGTTGTAATGTTATCTGTTACCTGTTATGCTCTTTACAAATCACTTTCATTAGATGTGCAGCTACCGAATAGCATAAGTAGAAGAACGTGATTTTCATAATATCATATATTGGATATTGTTATCTCTACATGTGTTAGACATTGCAGATAATGCAGCTTTATCATTTCATGTAACTATTGTAGTGACATCTTAACATATATGTGTGGATTAATCATTGTAGTGAAATTATCTGTACCTGCCAATTAATACATCTAATGCTATGCACTACCTGCACAGAGTGACATACTATATTTGTAATGGTATTTTTATGTCATATGTCTGCAGAAATCCTGTGTGTGTTTTGCAGACATATGGTGGGTTGATACTTCAAAACATATACTTGTGTTAACAAATATCCTCCTGATCTCTCATGTGCTTTATTGTAAATGGTGATACTCTCTGCTGAGGTTTAACATGTTACTAGATACACACATGCAATGATGAACATCCAAAGGTTATTAATATATGTGTGTATGTATGTATGCATATATATATATGTATATATATATATATATATATATATATATATATATATATATATATATACACACACATATATATATATATATATATATATATATATATATATATATATATATATATATATATATATATATATATATATATATATATATAT
The DNA here is from genome assembly GCF_019279795.1 of Protopterus annectens. NCBI lineage: Eukaryota > Metazoa > Chordata > Ceratodontiformes > Protopteridae > Protopterus > Protopterus annectens. The sequence goes on along the minus strand of NC_056725.1, from coordinate 1,970,276,137 downwards.
ATATATATATATATATATATATATATATATATATATATATGTGTGTGTGTGTGTGTGTGTGTGTGTGTGTGTGTGTGTATGTGTGTGTTCTGTGATGCTGTCCTTGATTCATAGGCCCTCAAGTCATCTTTTGATGTATAAAGATTTATAGGTTGTCTTCTGCAATTTTCCATCTTTCATACCATCCAGTATTACTTGGATTGTATCCTTACATGACCATAACATTTGGTAGGCAGCCGTGATATATATTGGGTATGCTGATCTTGTCAATTGCACCTTTAATGTATTGTTATTCTCATACATTATGTTGACATGTAATACTATTATACTCATTACAAGGTGCAGCTGTCATTGTCCTTTTATGTTTGGATATATTTCAACATGCACATATATTTGTTATTGCAGTGTTTATACCTTGGGCTATACTATCCATGTGAATTACATAGTGATTATTTAAGCTATGAAGTGGTGTGTGTGTGTGTGTGTGTGTGTGTGTGTGTGTGTGTGTGTGTGTGTGTGTGTGTGTGTGTGTGTGTGTGTGTGTGTGTGTGTGTGTGTGTGTATGTGTGTGTCCTCCTTTAAGGCTTTTTTATATGCTTCTCTGACATGTAAGCATATGTCTCATAGCTCTGTTCTGTTGCATTTTCATTATTACTGGCTAGATTTTTTACCTTACCTTGATATTGGCAGACAGTACACTGGCACATGACTTGCACGATGTGTATGTGTTTGTACATAAGGCTATGGGTATATTGTTTAGCATCTTTATGTGAATTCATTACATATCACATGGATGTATTGCAAATGTGTTGCCCATAACATTCTCACTTATGCACCAAACATGTTTAAAAGTGTTAAGGTTTGACCTGTTCCACATTTTACAGAAACATAACTGATAGATTAATTCTCATATGACTACTATATCACAATCATAACACTTGGATACTGTACAGAGTGCATGATTTTATATACTGTTATACATTTTGCTGCTTTTTCTTTTACATGTCAGTCGCCCTGCTAGACAGAAGTCCAGGGAAGTAAATACTGTGGGACGAAATATCCAGGGAATTGTTATGGCTAGGCTTGTATAGGCCCTAGGGCCGATAGCCTAGTACCATCCTATGAACCTACTGTTAATGCACTTTAGGGAATATGCAAGGATGTACAGTTATTGTCATGCTGCTCAGCATGGGACCTGTGAGAGTTTATCCATCCACAGACAACAACAACAACACATGCAAGCACTTCTGGCTGAGTCTGACTCAGAGGACCAGGGTGGGAAACAGAATGATGATGACGATGATGCAAGACTGGTACAAGCACACATCATTGTTCCAGCAGGCTGACAGTAACAATGTCCTCTACAATGCCAGACAGATGACCCGAGGGACCAGATCTATGAATTTGTCACTAATGTGTTCCAGACCTAGATGAGGTGTATGATGGGAAATTTATTCCAGAAGATAGCACGGGCAGGGCACAACTTCTTCAAGGAGATTGTGCATGACATCAATCAGGATATTTGACCCCATCAGGGAGGGCCATCAGGACCATACGTATTGTCTATGTGATCCAGTCATGTAATGCTGCCAATATGGAATGTTCTTATTTAGCTATTTTGCATTAGCAAGTGCAAATTTCTGGACAAATCACATACTGAGGTCATGACAGTAAGATATACCCTGTCATGCACACTTTACAACTCTGTTTGTATGGGGCTATATATTATTACAGACTTATGACACTTGCTGAAATATGACACAGTGAATATCATGATGATGTCATGTTTTCATCAAATGCTGACTTACCTACAGACAGTGCTAATGATGACAGGACAGGTATTATTACCTACTGCATGTGGCTTGCCTAATCTGCATGCAGTGGACCATGACAATATTCCTTCATTTCTAATTTTCTCTTTTATGTTTAATGACACTACACATGTACCACTGTAGCATCATTCTCCTGAGACTGCATTCACATGGGACATATATGTGCATATTTTGCCACACTTGGTCACTTTTTGATTTTGAAGTGCCAGTTTACGTACATGACATGATACTGAATTTGTTCCTATAGTGAAGTTGGTGTGTCAGAAAGTCCTATTGGCAGTATGCACTTATGTGTGATAGTTACCATTAACTTATGTTCCATGAAGAACGCTGTTTTATTCTACTAATGCAGTATATGCCTCTGGGATAACATTTCCACAGCCTTTCACATTGCCAGATGATGTTACTGTCAAGCATTAACATTCCACATTGTCTTTTGGAATTCCATGTCATTATCATATGAATTGTACAAGTACTGAGTAGTTAAATCACGGAGCCAGCTTATTATGGCAAACATTATGGTATTGTGGGTATAGGTTATATTTTAACATGTGTACACCTTGGCTGTGTATTGCAAATGTTAACAAACATGTTCAGTTTTCATTATGTATAACATGGTAACCTTCATTTGTATGGCTGTACATTTGTATGCCCCTACCATCGCAAACACATTAGTCAACCATCATATGGCTATCATATGTATATGTCATTCACCTGCAGATGGTGTGCCATAGTTGTACATATATGACTGCCTTTTGATCATTCATGCACATACATTTCTATGTTCTGTTTTAGCACTTTCTGTGAGTGTGCCACCTGTCATCTTATGTTAGCATGGCATTTTATCCCTCTCTCTCTCTCTCTATATATATATATATATATATATATATATATATATATATATATGTGTGTGTGTGTGTGTGTGTGTGTGTGTGTGTAGAGAGAGATAGATATATATAGATATAGATATAAATATATGGATATGTGATATTCAACCCTACTTTCATTATGTACCTATTATAATTGCTGTTAAACTTTTGCAAATTACTGTGCTTAAACATTGTGTGTGTGTCATTTGTATGGAGATATGTTCATAACCATCACCAATGGACATTACACGTGTCAGATGGTGGCCCTTTGCTTAAATGTAACCTGCAAGGGGCTTGCAGTCGATCTTATGTTGGGGACGCATGCACGTGCAATTTACCTAGCTATGATTTTCTTGCCTTTTTTCTGTCCTAGCTTTCTCATGCATGCATTTCCTTTCTTCTGTGAACATATGTTGTCGATCTATCTCCCTTCCCTCTTATAGCTTTGGCCTATATGTTTCACATGAACATGCCATATGTATATGAGTATGAATACCTTTGTGAAATGTATCATCACTGGAATATAGGTGTACTGCGATAATGTGACATTATGCCACCATGTCTGGGTATCCTGCACATGCAAGGGATACACACACAAGATGGTGGTCACGCCATAGGTTCTATCTGTGTTCTTGTTTTTCTTGTGTGTTGTGCATTACCCAGACATGTGTATCTTTTCTGACATGTTCCATTGAGTTTGTATACCTTCCACACATGTACATTAGTAATGCACATATATCACATTCTGAATGAGTTTCCCTTGTAATACAATATTGCAGGACCTGACTGTAATTGCGCTGACATCACAGGTTATTTGTTGTGGCTGCATTGCATGAGTTATGCTCATTAGACCAGTGCACATTTTCATATAACCTGGTTTGCTGTAAATCTTGCATGAAAATCAGAGCAGTCAACTGAATTCCATGAAGTTTGTGGACTCTGGACCTTTGTTATAAAAACATGTCCAACTAGAAGCAGGCTAATAACCTTTTTTGAACAGCTAATTTCTCTAAACTTACCTGCATCTTTGGCAGATTCTGTCATCAAAACCAAGCAGATCCTGCTACTCTAATGTGAGCACATTTGAAATGTGAAACCTTGTAAAATCTCACTCATCACAGTCAGTGCTTCTTGCAACCCATGCTCAATGTCCCTAGGCGCCATGAAGTGCATAACAAATGGCTTGTTGGAGATGAACTTGATTGTTCGGTGGAGACTGGTGGGGAAAAGTAGCATGAACATTTGCCCTTTTCTTCTTTCATAGGCCTCCAATCATCTCCTGCATCTGTTCTGAACTATTGGAGTCCCCTATCAAGATGTCACACCTTGTTACAGTTACTATGTTTCTACAAAATCACATAAAACTGTTAAGATCCCGAAAAATGCTCAACAGTAATAGTAATCATCTTAGGCAACTCTATAGAAACAAGAACTAGTCACACATCACCCCAGTTTCAAGTATTTATGAACGTTTATTTTTATTGATTTACCTGAAAGGTATAGGACAGTCAGATCTTTTTATAACTCTTACTGGAACCATTTTTCTTCAAAATCATTCAGAATCCCTTATTACTGGCAATTACATTTTCTGTTACTTATGTTATTATTACCTCCTTTGTAGATGATATCCTTTTTGTTATATAAATTCTTATAACTCTATACATCAAGTACTCTAGGTTGTAAAAGTGTACTGCCTTCCTTGCTGCTTTGTCAGACTGCTTACCTAAGTTTAGACTGTCATAGTTTCCTAAGGGTCCCTTTCTAGTTGTACTTTTGCTATTACTTCCCAACTTTGTGCTTCTTCTATAGGCTATTGCTTTCCAGCTGCATTATTTTGCATTTAATTTTTTTTGAGGGGGGAGGTTGTAATTATGAAGAACCGACAGGCCACAGTACCAAGACAGCCTTTTAAAGTCACACAGATAATATCCATCAGCGAAAGCCTTTAAAAGTAATTCATTATCTACAATGTCAGACTCCTGCATTTGCAGTGATTAGCCATGACTCCCTTCTATGGTTCAAAGGCTTCTTGAAAGACAGACAATTTAGAACACAAGTTGGCCCCTTTATTCTGCTTTACCTTAACCAAAGGGATACCGCAAGGAGATGTTTTTATGCTCAGTAGCTATTCATTCTTCATCAGTAAACTTCCAAATGATCTCAAACAGATTAAAATTATTGTCTAAATAGATGGCACTGAATTTCCACAGCCAATTCATTGCTGTCTACTGTCAAATCTGACATGGAGTAGGACATATCTCAACTATTGCACTGGCTCTTCAATAATCAACTAATCTAAAACTCTACAAAAATCTAATGATCTTTGATACCATTCCAAAACTGAAAGCTAGCCAGTCTTGGTGGGACATGCAGTATAATAACTCCATACTTTAGCAGGCAATCAATGGCTGTGGGGTGAAAGTCATGTTTTATATACCCGTAATCAGTCCTTTAGTAAAAAAATACATTTTCTCTCTCACCTAACCAGGAAAAGCTGAAAGACCTACTCTATAGAATTTTGATATATTTACTTGCTTTCATTTAATGACCAGGAGGTTCATCTAGACAGCCATCTTACACTGCAGAAAAGAAAATATGCAAACATAAACAATTTATTAACTGAAAGTTGACAATATTTAATAACAACAATGTTGTATTTCTTAAACTAATTCTCTAAAAAGTGCAGAGATAAGTGTGTCAGTAATAACAAAGTATGAATTGGTCTATAATCTGGCTAGATCAAAACTTTATCTGCAAGTACTACATCTGTACCACCAAGCCAAAGACAAAATCCCTTCTCTTTTGGTCAAAATATCTCACATTCTTTTCCCTAGAAGGCAAAACAGGTATTGGGAATGGTGTCCTTGTGGTGCAGTTTGAATATAGTCTTCCAGTTGTAGCAAACACCTTAAAAAAGACGTTGGCACCTTGCAGATCACAGCCAATAGTATCTGCAGGTTTATCACCCTCTCCCATAGAAGACAACACCACTGCCACGTACCAATCAAGTTACCAATCAAATAAAGTAGCACTCTACTCCTAACATCGCTTGCATTCTAACTCATAAACCTGGGCATCTTCCCTTTTTCTGCAAACAAATTAACCAAAATCACCTCCTTCTACTTTCTACAATCTCAGTTTCACAAAACTACCTCCTTAACCACTCTTATGAAAAAACTGGAAGTACCAATCATAGTTTCTCAACCATGGTCCCCAACTTTCGGGAGTCCCTTCCAGCTACTCACCAGTCAATATCCTCCTTCTTTGAAGTCCATAAACAGCTAAACATTTTCCTACAGAAGGAGACCTCCTGTAATTGCTACAATAAATTATGTCTAATCTAAACTATATATATATATATATATATATATATATATATATATATATATATATATATATATATATATATATATATATATATATGGGTCTACTTCACATGGTCGACAGGCCATATGATCGGCATCCATGTGGTCGACCGTTCATTTGGTTGACAAGCATGTTATGTGGGGGGCTTTGCCCCCCACACCCCCAATGTGCGGGGCTGTGCCCCCACACCCCCCTAACTATATATATCAACTCCAGGGTCGCCCAACATTGGGGAGGGGGGCAAATCTGCTTGTCGACCAAATGAACTGTCGACCAAATGAGTGTCAATCATATGGCCTGTCGACCATCTCAGGTAGACCCATATATATATATATATATATATATATATATATATATATATATATATATATATATATATATATATATATATATATATATATATATATATATATATATATGTATATATATATATATATATGTCTTAAACATCTTCTTCCTCATTCAAATTACTATACACTATTTTTAATTTCAAAGAACCTCCACAAACACTTATCCCTTTTATTTTGTGTCTGACTCTATGATTTTCCTCTTTCTAGGCCTTTCAAATTATCAGGTATTCACTCCCCCTTACCCCTTGACCTCAGCATACTCAAAGTGTATATACTATAAAGTACCTTATTCATATATACATAATCCATTTCAAAATTGTAACAGTCAACAAATTTGTGAATGCTTGTTTAGCAGTAGCTACCTCTTATGTATTTTTTATATCATTATACTCCTGTATCTGTTGACTATCACCCCCTCTCTAGGTTAATTGGCCTATTTCTTCTCCTTCACTGGGGTAAGGGATGACTAGGAGGGACTGTTATTTAGACATCCATCAGAGGTGGTTCATATTTTTCTTTTCTCTCTTACCCCAACTGACAAACTTTTCTAGGTACTGCAGAGGGGTGTGCAGTGGGCCATCTGCAGAAGATGCCTCCTCATTTTAAACAATGGGCATTCCCTCCAAATGGCTCTGCTGCGCCCATCAGAGCACAAGTAATGGTCTTGCCCATCTCCACTAGAGAGACTACACTGTTAAGTATGCCATTTTGTGTGTGCAAACCTCCTCCCAACCAAAGAGGCAAGTGAGCCATATCCTTTCACTCCTCTCCCTCCCTGACTGTCTCCGCCAGTGCAGGTGTCACTAACTGAACCCTGTGCATGTTTTATGGCTCAGTATTGTACAATGCATTTTTATGACCCTGGGTTGAACCTGGAAATGGTCCATCTGGATTAGTGTACTACCTGGCTAACAAATGAAAATAAATAAAGCAATGTTTAACTTTTTTAGCTTACACATTTTAGACCATTCTTCTAATCTTGCTACATCCCACTCTTTATTTTCTATAACTTCTGATCTGTCAACATTGGTGAATACTTCTGTGTCATAAGCAGAAAGGTCAGGAAGGTCACTCACTCCAGGGATCCTAACCTAGTCTCTGGCATGAGCAGGTCATGCTAGAGAGTAAGATACATCTCCCAGAGACTGCCACTTCTCTGGGACAAGCTTCCAATTCATGTCAAACAGAGCCCCTCCCTGACCCTCTTTAAATGCAACCTAGATCAATGGATGTATGACCGCAAATTCACTCCTGGGGTGGTGTCCATGTCCCTCCTGGACAGAAGACATCGGTATTAACTACCATAGAGCCTTACCTCTGTGAACTTCACTCACCTAACCACTGACAACTGGCTAAATGTGGGATAAATATGGCTAGACTTGTAAGGGCTCTAGGGCCGTTAGCCTAGTAACCCACTATTAGAAAATACTTTTTAGAATGGAAAGAATTTAAAATCAGTTTATTAATAAGAGGCTCAATCATTAAGAGGAATATTTTTCCACAATAATTTTACTTTTGTAAGAATTCAGTCTTTCAATAAAGAAGCTTATTCCATAATTTATGAGGGCAAAGAAGAATATTAGAGTAAGCCTAAAATAACCTCTCAGATCCAAGAAACAAGAAAAAAAAAACAAATGAAAGGACTTAACCGATATTTTTTTCTCTAATACAATGTGTAGTCTGTTAAAGTTGTATCTCTTATTACTTTACTCACCTCCTAACATAAGCATGTCAGGTTTTCTTTGTCAAGTCAATCATCTTAGCTGATAAAATGTTTCCATTCTTGAAAAAGCTCTCAGCATCTTCATTAAACTCCCATCTTTTATTAAACATCTAATTCTTGATGCCTATAGGTTTATGCCCAAGCTTCAGTTTCTCATTTAATTTAAATTGTCCTAATACCTGGAAAGCAATCCAGATATATCCGTAAATAATGAACCTCCCAATATTTCATCCTTTGCCATTCTGAAAAATCAATTTCCCTTTCATTTGACAGGAAATAATAAATTAACGTTATCCTTATAAATAATATTCCACTTGGACATTAAAACCAATGCCACCCCATTGATGAACATAGTCAAAATTGTGGTTACCAAACTCTTCCCTTAGTGTATATTAATTATAATTAACTAACATTATTATCTTCTGAACAGAGATATCAAAAAAAAACTTTCTTGTTGTACATCTCAGTGGGTAGTATTCATAGCCATTATGTGAATGCGTAAAGGCTATCCGTGCAGTTTATACATTTCTGCAGCAAAGGTGTTGTTCATAGAACCATTTACACTAATATACAATCCCCACAAATGAACTTAAACAAATTAAGTTATAATGAGATGCATATAAGAAATAATGTCAAATTGTGAGTGCTAATGAGTCCTTATCCTTCCTGTTTGCACCTCATGGTCATAATTTGATACATTTCCCCACCCAACACAGATTCATTATAAAGGACAGAATTGAACCTTTTCTATCCTGTTTGCAGTTTTCAAAGATGCTGTCCCTTGCTGTTAGCCTTACTATTTCCAAGTGTGAGCTGCTTGTCCTGGTTGAGCCAAAAGTACAGGTACCCAGTGACACTCGCAAACCAAGAAAGCAGAGATATAAGTGGAGACTAACACATTACAGTTTGAAATGCTTACTAGTAATTTCTAGAACTTTTACTATTTATTCCATGGGTGTATAACAAGTTGTCCTAGGGCCACAACTCAGCTAACCAAAGCATTTTATCTGGCCCTAGTTATGTCCTAGAACAAACTGTTTTGAATGGACATATACATGTTGGGCATGGCAATGTGGACCCCAAACCTTGCCAAGTATGGTAAGTGACCCCTGAGCCAAAAACGTTGGACAGCGCTGATTTATTCCTAAGTTTGTGAGTTCATAAAGCATTTGCCAACTAACTTGAGTGATTGCAAGTTAATATGGTGGTCATGATCTTATTCATATAAATCCATGGTCATTTATGGATGCCTTATTCAAACTGTGCTTTTTACACTTACCTTTATGAATTACAGTAATATGTGAGCATGTAAGTCAACTTATTTATGTAACCAGGACTCAAGTAGTTGTGTACCAGTTGCAGAAAGCTGCTGAGACATCAGCAGACATCAGCTATCATCATGAATGTGTGAACAACCCTAGTAATTTAGGTTCCCATGATTGGAAAAGGAAAAAAGGAGTCATATACAGTTGAGTCTACACAATTATGCTGCATAATCAATACCTGTCTCGCATACCCTGACACACTTCATCACCTCAAATCTCTCAAAATGTAATATAAGTTCATAATAACACACACACACACACACACACACACACACACACACACACACACACACACACACACACACACACACACACACACACACACACACACACACACACACACACACACACACACACACACACACACACACACACACACACACACACACACACACACACACACACACACACACATTTATTTATGCAGGAATGAAAAAAAGGATTTATGAATATGCAATACTGGAAACCTAATGCTTATAGAAATGATAAGTGTATAACTTTCAAGTTTGGTGTTCAAATAAAGATAAGCAACAGTGAACCTCTGATGCAGAAATAGATGCAAGCAATGTTAAAAGTAATGATTTATTCATCATGAAAATGAAATGAGTGTATTTCTTTAAAGAAAAAAAATCTATGCGACAAAGTTTTTTCATGTAGTACTTTGCAGATATGTAAAAATTAACTATAGCTAGTTTATACTTTTGCAACAAGTGAGAATGCTTTTTTAAATAGCTTTGCATCTTGAATAACTGAATTTGTATAATGATGTGGCAGCAACCTTCATGAAAAACCATTATACAGCCGTGAATCTTGGAACTAGGAATAACACTCAGTATTTAGTTCTTCGAACTTTTCAGAAATACACTCTTCTTATTTATACTGAAGAAGATGTTCTGGGCTTCTACATAGGAAGAAATGTGTGTTAATGTGTACGAATATTTAATGTTTTCTAAATGTATTCATCAGCAGTCTATGCTTCTACATAATGCTTACCTGACTCACTACAAACTAGCTAAGGCCAAAATCAGTTCACCCAACTATATCATTTCTGAGGGCAACAGCACTTCTGATGGTCTGCATATATTTTGCTCATTCATATCAATTTAAATAATTTGGTCATTCTTGTCTAGTAAATTGGATTTATACATTTACTGTAGGACATCATTAATGAATTTCAGGACAAGAATACTTTTAAGGCTTGAAGTTTGTTTTTTAATATTTTTATGTTTCATATTTCTTACATTTTTGAAGTTTAAGATGAAAAGATGATACAAGTGTTCAATATGAAAGATATCAGGCAGACAAGCTCACACTCCTCAAGTTATTTCCATCTCCTGTCGTGAATCCTACAAAGAAAAAGTTTGGAGTGAGTTGTATGAAGTGGTGGTGAGTGTACCCAAGGGTGAGAGACTGGTGATTGGAGTGGATTTCAATGGGCATGTTGGTGAAGGGAACAGAGGGGATGAGGAAGTGATAGGCAGGTATGGTGTTAAGGAGAGGAATGCAGAAGGTCATATGGTAGTGGATTTTGTGAAAAGGATGGACATGGCTGTGTTGAATATATATTTTAAGAAGAGGGAGGGACATAGGGTGATGTACAAAAGTGGAGGAAGATGCACACAGATGCATTCCATCCTATGCAGGAGGGCCAGTCTGAAGGAGATTGGAGAGTGTAAAGTGGTGACAGGGGAAAGTGTAGTTAGGCAGCATAGAATGGTGGTCTGTAGGATGATGTTGGTGATCAAGAAGAGGAGGACAAGTGTGAGAGCAGTGCCAAGGATCAAATGGTGAAAGTTGAAAAAAGGTGATTGTGAGATGGAGTTCAGGGAAGAGTTAAAACAGGCACTGTGGGGCAGTGAAGAGTTACCGAATTGCTGGGTAACTACAGCAGAGATGGTAAGGGAGACAGCTAGAAAGGTGCTTGGTGTGACATCTAGACAGAGGAAAGAGGACAAGAAGACCTGGTGGTGGAATGAGGAAGTACAGGAGAGTATACAGAGGAAGAGGCTGGTGAAGAAGAAGTGGGATTGTCAGAGAGATGAAGAAAGTAGACAGGAGTATAAGGAGATGAGGAGCATGACAAAGAGAGAAGTGGTGAAGGCTAAGGATAAGGCATATGGAGAGTTGTATGAAAGGTTGGACACTAAGGAGAGAGAAAAGGACCTGCACCGATTGGCTAGACAGAGGGACCGAGCTAGTAAAGATGTGCAGCAGGTAAGGGTAATAAAGGATAATGAGGGAAACATAATCACAAGTGAGGAGAGTGTGTTAAGCAAATGAAAAGAGTACTTTGAAGGACTGATGAATAAAAAGAATGAGAGAGAGAAAAGGTTGGATGATGTGGGGATAGTGAATCAGGAAGTGAAACAGATTAACAAAGAGGAAGTACGGACAGCTATGAAGAGGATGAAGAATGGAAAGGCTGTTGGCCCAGATGACATACCAGTGGAAACATGGAGGTGCTTAGGAGAAATGGCAGTGGAGTTTTTAACCAGATTGTTTAATGAAATCTTAGAAAGTCAGAGGATGCTTGAGGAGTGGAGAAAAGGTGTTTTGGTACCTATTTTTAAGAATAAGGGTGATGTGCAGAGTTGTAGAAACTACAGAGGGATAAAAATGATCAGTCACAGCTTGAAGTTATGAGAAAGAGTAGTGGAAGCTAGTTTAAGAAGGAAGGTGATGATTAGTGATCAGCAGTATGGTTTCATACCGTGAAAGAGCACTACAGATGCGATGTTTGCTCTGAGAGTGTTGATGGAGAAATTTAGAGAAGGTCAGAAGGAGTTGCATTGTGTCTTTGTGGACTTGGGGAAAGCATAAGATAGGGTGCCTAGAGAGGAGTTGTGTTATTGTATGAGGAAGTCAGGATTGGCAGAGAAGTATGTAAGAGTAGTACAGGATATGTACAAGGGTAGTGTGACAGTGGTGAAGTCTGCAGTGGGAGTGACAAATCTGTTTAAGGTGGAAGTGGGATTACATCAAGGATCAGCTCTGATCCCTTTCTTATTTACAATGGTGTTGGACAGGATGACAGACTAGATCAGACAGGAGGCCCCATGGACTATGATGTTTGCAGATGACATTGTGATATGTAGTGAGAGTAGGGACCAGGTTGAGGAGACCCTGGAGAGGTGGAGATATGCTCTAGAGAGGAGAGGAATGAAGGTCAGCAGGACTAAGACAGAATATGTGTGTGTGAAAGAGAGGGAGGATAGAGGAATGGTAAGGATGCAGGGAGTAGAGCTGGCGAAAGTGGATGAGTTTAAGTACTTGGGATCAACAGTTCAGAGTAATGGCGAGTGTGGAAGAGAGGTGAAGAAGAGAGTACCAGCAGGGTGTAATGGGTGGACAAGAGTGTCAGGAGTGATTTGTGATAGACAAGTACCAGTAAGAGTGAAAGGGAAGGTCAACAAGAGGGTAGTGAGACCAGCTATGTTGTATGGGTTGGAGACAGTGGCATTGACAAAAAGGCAGGAGTCAGAGCTGGAAGTGGCAGAGTTAAAGACATTAAGATTTGCACTGGGTGTGTCAAGGATGGACAGGATTAGGAATCAGTATACTATAGGGTCAGCTCAGATTGGACGCTTTGGACACAAAGTCAGAGAGGCAAGATTACGTTGGTTTGGACATGTGCTGAGGAGCGATGATGAGCATATTGGGAAAAGGATGCTAAGGATGGAGCTGCCAGGTAAGAGGAAAAGATGAAGGCCTAAGATAAGGTTTATGGATGTGGTGAGAGAGGACATGCAGGTGGTTGGTGTGACAGAGCAATATGCAGAGGACAGTAAGGAATGGAAACAGATGATCTGCTGTGGCGACCCCTAACAGGAACAGCCGAAAGAGAGAAGAAGTCCTGAAGCCTACAGCTTGGTCATACTGTATGTGACTGGCATCTGAGAATAGAGCCTAGATCTCTGTATATGTGTGCTACTTCTCCTGCCGGAGTAAGAGCAGGAAATCAGGGGTAGGCCAGCAGTGCAGTTCAAGCATTTACGTGGGTAGAGTGAACAGAACACAACATTCTTAGATCCTGAAAAGTATCTAAAGCCCATAGCCTAGTTGTATTATAAGACACTTGCATCAGAACTGTTTGATCAGTAATTGTTCCTGTCTAAATATGAACAGCAGGTCAGAGAAAGACTTTTGCTGCAAGTTGAGCAATTACTAATGGTGATACTGAAGTTCAAAATGTGTAAAATCTGAGTGAGGCAAACCTCTTAGTCAATTAGTGCAAGAAATCTGGACAAAGCCTAAAAATAATGGGATAATAAAGGACCAAAAATAAGGATAGATTTTAAATATTGCACCTTTAAACTTAGAAAGTTGCTAGAATAACATGATTTGTTTTAGCATGCATTTTCTGAAGGCTATGAAGTCTGAAGCTCAAATTTATTTAATCATTTAGTGATTTAACTTCTCAGTGATTTGCCGGAATACCACAAATATTATGAGGAGGAGACCAAAAATACTAGGCAAAATTTTGGACATTCTGTGAAAATCTGGACAGTTGAGCAATGAGGTCTCCAAAGGCTGGAGCCAGGAAAAGGGAAAAGAAACATGACAGCTTGAGGAAGAGTTTGAGTGACTGATGAATTGAAGTGTAATGCATAAAAAAAGAAAAAAGTATTTTATATAGGTGAAGTAGGGTTTCTCTGTATCACATATTTCCATTTGTGAAAATGACAGTGGAAAACGGTTGGTGTGTGTGTGTGTGTTTTTTTTTTTTTTGGATAACTATAGCAGCTTTTGAACACAAATGGCAGTGTTTTCTCTTTTCACCTGGTGAATTATGAACATATTTCCAGTAGTAAGCCATTTCTGAGCCAGAGTTCAAGGATTCAGAAGGCTGGAAGTCCTGATGGCTCTATAATGTTTTTGGTTTGCCTCTGCACTCAGATTGAAGTGAAGTAAGCTTCTTCTAGGACATTAAAGGTGTCAGGCACCATTGATATATGGCTGGGGTACCAGTGCATCAAGGCACCACCAGCAAGTGCAGTAAGTCTGACAGATGGTTATCAGTAGAAAGCAGAAAGCATTCAATACATTCAAGAGAAGTACAACTTGTAAGTGGCACAGCCTAGCTGAACCTACTATTTCTTTTTCCAGTCATTTACCTAGTTTGTTTTGTTCTTTCTTCAAACAAATAATGCTGTAAAAACTGACTTTGACATTTCTGTCACTAGCTCAATTAATTCCTGATTTTTTCTGTATTTTTGATTGTCATCATAGAGCTTAAGGCAGCACTTGCTTTTGAATAAGAGAAATAATTTTAAGCATCCTTGCACTGTGAAAGATATCTATGGAAATTCTAATTAGGGATGCTGTGGAAGGAGCACGTTTGCATTAAGAGATTTATTGCAACGGTAGCCTGTGCAAATTTATATAGCTTATGTACAGCATATAATGGGTAGTCACATAAAATTTATGCTGTGTGGAATTGGGGTTAAACAGGAAACAAAACTGTTTAAATATTTGAACTCACCTGGGTGCCATATTATCATGTTTTATAGTAATGGGCAAACAGAATCAGGTATTACCAAGTGCCTAGACTACTGATTGCTTTTATGGTTTATTTTTTATGCTGTTTTCTGTCTATCAAGTATCAGTTCACACTTGGCTCATGTCAGAGCCAGAACAGAAGTTAGTTATTTATGTTTACCTGAGTAGAGCACTGATCAAACATGACTATTATAAATTATAACTATAGTCAGCAAATATGAACAACATGGTACCTTTACAGTATATAACAAAAACTTAAGGTTACATTTAAATACGAGGCAGGGTATAGCACTAGGAATTGAAAAGTGTTTAAAACTACATTGATATGGAAAAAGCTTACTAGAATTAATATTAAACATGATACTGTAGTAGCATTTTAGAGATAGATTCTGTACATGTATACAGACTGAATGCGTTCAGAAGAGATATGAGTCAGAGAGTGAGCTGTAGAGAAGGAATAGATTAAGTTTGCCAGCAGAGAATTGTCTAAGTGGTGGAGTTGTGACAAAATATGGTAGTTCTCGTATATTACCCACATGACATGTCCTATAATGTGACATTTACAGCTGTGCCCTTGATTTAAGAAGTCTTTGAAGATGGGTCTAAACTGAGTAGACAGAAAGATCAATAAAATTTACAGGGTGCACTTCACAGATTGGGGGCCAGTAGAGAGAAGGTATATTCTATACAGTGGAGTTTACTTTTGGTGGTTTGGAGAATCTGGCCTGGGTTGGGTTGGCTGTGAATGCTGTAGCATATAGATTCTGTAAATAGCTTTGTGTGAATGGTAAGATGCTGTCCTGATGAAGGATCTTAAAAATTGGTGAGCCAAAAGGAAGGTTAGTCCTCTTTTTGACTGGGAGTCATCTGGCTTTTTGAAGAGATTGACAGTGATGTTGGGTTAACTGTCAATACTGTGCTCTCTAGACTGCTTAACTAAATTGGTCGGAGGTTTAAATCCAGCAATAACTGACTACTGTGAGAGGGTTCTTGTCTGCAGTGCTGAGTAAAGAATGCTTCTCATGCATGTACTTATGTGTAGCAATGTAATGTATTGTGCACTTCAACCACCTTGTTTCTTTTTAAGAAGAATGCCACCATTTTAAACAATGGTGATGTCATCCATTCAAATGTGCACTGTCACAACTGTAAACTGTCATTTTGTGTGGCGTTTGTGACTCAGGCAGTGTTCTGTACATTTTGATCTTAGGTAGCTCATTCAAATCCAACCATTACTCCTTAGAGTCACCTGTGTCAGTATGACTGTGAATGTGCATGTAGGTAATAATGTTGTCACCCAGCTATCTGCTGTGTACATGTTTAGCTGAGCATTCATATTGCAAGAATTTCTACTAATTTTTCACACAGAAATGCTTTATTGGATAATGATGATACCAATGCATGATGTGGCATATCCAAGTCAACAGCTATGGCTTTTCTTCTGGTATGAGGAAATGAGACAATGCTCTGTATGCTGTTGCCTTAGTAAGGCTTGTGTTCAAATCTGCTATTCTCCCATCACAGCGGAAGACTGCATTATACATCATGTGTGCTTGGGTTTATCTAGCAGCAGGCAATGTTGTGAGAGAAATAGAAATATATCAGCAGTCATTTAAAGAAATTACAGACACACATATCCCTTGCAGAAACAACAAGACGTCACAGCTTCAAATGCCTAAATATCTCACAATTTTTGCCACACTTGCACCATATCATGTTGCTTCTGTCATCACCTAGGTGTTCAAAACCCAGATTGACTGTAAGCATTGTGAGCCTGTATGTTGTTATGCATGAATGAGATCCACAACTATTATAATGTATACAGGAGAAGATTCCCTATCCATTTTATCTCATACAAATTGCTTACAACACAATCATATGATGTAATGACTTCACACCATCCTTATAACATTCAACATGTGCAATCTCAATATCACATGCTCCCAAAACTGATAAATTTCAGTCTTTGATCAACTACAAACATCAACAAATTCATATCCCACCACTCAAGCATAAACTGGGCCAATGAACTATCCATCAGTGCCACCAATACAGCAGCTGAACTGTTCCGAACCTGCTTCTTAATATAAAGGTAACTACTTTTCCTAAGTGACTCAGTTCTTCAAACTGATAACAGATTCATTAACCAAAGAGTTGAAAGCTTTTGTGAAACTACCAGGAGAAATAAATCAACTAAGCAGATGTCACTACCACAATCTACAGGGTTAACAACCTTATTGACAAAACAACAACTATGGACACCTCCACCCATGATGCATTTCCATGTTCAAATGACAACCTTTCTCCCTCAGACTTTCTCAAAGAACTTACCTACTTTTCCATCTCCAGCATCTACCTCTAAACTGAACATATCAGCATTCCCACGTCCACTATCCTCCTCTACATTAAACTTACCAACGCTCCCACCTCTACTATCCTCCTCTGCAGTGAACTAACCAGCATTCCCACCTCCACCATCTTCCTCTACACCCTCCTAAACAACTCCTAGCCTACCTGACTACCTCCCTTCTACTTTAACATGATTTCTGTTAAACAAATATCAACTATATTGGACTAAATCTCTCTTAATTCACACAAATATTCTGATAAACTATGCCCTTGTGTTTATATCTATATATATATATATATATATATATATATATATCTATATCTTTATATCACTGCAGAGACCACAACATATCCTACAGCATATTTATAAGCTTTTCTTCACTCTAAATATTATGTTAAAAATCTTGAAAGGTGCACTAAAGAGGCAAGAATATCACAAACCAGCCTCAGCAGTTTACTTTAGACTCATCCTCATCACACCTTCCCTAACTAAAACTCTGGAAAAACCCATATAGGAACAATTCACCATCCATTTGATAAAAATACTACTATGGACCCTCACAGGAGACACGGTAACAAACATGGGCCATGGTAACCTCAGTCTTTGACAAGGTTGACCATACTATCCTAGACATAGGAATCAACAGTCAGGTTAAAGAATTTCCCATGGACAGAGCATTCATAGTTAAAGTTGGCTCCTCACTCTCCATCACAATAGTGTTCAACAAAAGTCCATCCTTGCTTTCCTACTAGTTTCCATCTTCAGCATTAACACTCCATCTATCTAGTTATACACTCTATAAGAGTACAGTATTATTTGCAATCACCACAGGAAAAGTCTGACTTTTATAGTGAGAGATAGAACTTATGAAATTATGACCTCATTAGTGTGTTGTACAGAACACATTTGTGGTAAAAGTGGAATTAGAGGATGGGGGAAATCTGGTCTGAGGTTAAATTCTGCATCAAATGGAAACTGATGCAACATGCCTGTTCAGAAAGCTATACATACCTGATTTTGAAGCTACCCATACATGTTCACCATTGTAAAATTTGAATCTCCTATTTATCTAATTAAATAATATATAAAACACAGTATTGGCCAAGTGCCAAAGGAGAAGGCATCATCATCATCAGCACCATCAATCTCCTTTTCCTATTTTTCTACATGGGGTCAAGGTGTCATGTTAACTGCTGCCATCTATCTCTAAATTCAATGCTACACTCCTGCCTTCTTCAACACTCATGTCTGACTGTCACAGATTTTCTCTCACACAATACATCAACTTCTCTGCTGGATATCCTCATTTCCTCTTACTGTCTTCCTGTGTCTCCCAATTCTTCTTCAACAGATTGTCTTATGCTTTTTGTCACATGTGCCCAAACCCCATTAATCTGTTCTCTTTCATCTTTTCTGCAATTGGAGCTACTTTGGCTTCTGCCCATTTGCCCTCATTTCATCATCTGCTCCACAGTGTGCATCATACCATCCTTCTCAGCCACTTCATTTCCATCACCTCTAGCTTTCTTATCTGTTCTGCCTTGACTGCACAGGTTTTTGTACCATACAGTACTACTAGTCGCATCACTGTTTTGTACACCTTACTTTTCAGCTTCTTTGGCATTCTTCTGTCATACACTACACCTGACACTCTCTGCCAGTTGACTGAAGCCCTTCTTATCCTCGATCTGACCTCTTCATTTAGACTGCCATTCTTGTCAACCACTGGTACCAGATAACTGAAGCTATTAACTTGTTCCATTATCTTCCCTTCTACCTCAATTCTCAGCTTCTTCTGATTTCCCCAATTTGTTGTCATTACTGCTGTCTTATCTGTGCTTAGTTTCATCCCATGTACCTTCAGTTTTGCATTCCATTCCCATTTCCTTTGCTGACGTTCTTGGTCAGATCTGCCTCTAATGTCACATTGTCTGCATACAGCAACTTTGTTGATCTATTCCCTATAATCTGTTTGCTGATGTAGTCCATCACCAATATGGACAGTAGTGGGCTCAGAGTTGAACCCTGGTGCACATCCACTCTCACTGGGATCCCCTCTGTGAGACTGAACAGTGTTCATACTTGAGTCATTGGGTCCTTGTACACAGCCTGCACTAATTCTACCAATGTTTCTGGGACTTCAAACCACTGCAGTACTGCCAAAATCAGCTTTCATGGGACCTTGTCATGTGCATCCTCCAAGTCTAGGAATGCCCAGCTGGACTCTTTCCTCATCTCTACCTTCTTCTTGAGTATCTGTCTTACTGCAGACATCAGGTCAGTTGTGCTGCATCCTGATCAGAATACAAACTGCTCATTTCCCATCTTACTTTCTACTACTCTGTGTATCCATTTATTAATCACTCTCTTCAGAACTTTCATGCAATGTGACAGGAGTTTAATGCCTCTGTACTGTACACAGATGTGGATGTCCCCTTTTTCTTGTATGCTGGCATGACTATGCTTATTCTCCAGTTATCTGGATTATTCCTTTTTTCTCCATACTGGTATAACTACCCTCAGGAGCCATTTTTCCCCTATCTCACCCAGCATCTTTATCATATCTGCTGTGATCTCAACTGAGTCTGCTGGTTTCCCTGACTTCATTTTCCTTATTGCTATTTTTACTTCTTCTAGGGTGGGCTCCTCTTCTTCTCTCATCGTGGGCTGTGTCTGGGGTAGTATAGCTTCTGAGGAGTCTTCTTCATTCAGATGCTGCTGGAAGTACTCCTTCCATCTGCCTTTGATGTCCTGTGGGCTGGTGAGCAGGTTGTTGCTGGCATCCCTTATGAAGGGTGTCTGACTATCTTCTTTATCTGTCTGTCTTTGTCTTGAAACCTGATACAGTTTCTTTGTGCCACCTACTGATTCCCTTTCCAGAAACTGGTAGAGTGCCTCCGATGCCCTGTTCTTAGCTCTTGCAACTCCTTTCTTAGCTTCTTTGTTAGCCAACCAGTATTCCTTCCTAAACTGGTCTTGCCTTTTCCATCTCCCACTTTTTCCTGCACTTTCTTTTTTTGATAACTTCCTAGACTTCTGCATTTGCATTCCATCACCAGCTTTCCTTATGTAAACACCAAAGAACTGGAATTGAACAGCAGAAACCACAAAAAAGATGGACCAGTTTCCATTATATACTTTATTAAAAAGGCAAAACAATGATATGAAATTCCTGTAGTGCCTCGGCCTTTACAGATTATAACTTTCAGCCTTCCTTATGTCCCTCAGTTCAATATCTGGCTGAGCCACATATCTATTCTATAGTGCTCATACATGCTGTTTTGAGGCACTGCCATTCTCTTTCCACGTCACCTATTTCTTCCTCTTCTTGGGGTGCTAGAGTCCATGAACTGTTGTACTTTCTCTCCAGTCAACTTACAAGTCTTCAGCTTGGTCTCTGTTGATCTTAGAGTCCTATCTGACTATTTCTTGCAGCTGATTGTTGCAACCAGTGGTTTATGCTGTAGGCTGACTGTTTCCCGGGGATGATTTTGCAATCTCCATGTTTGGCAGGTTGACTGGTTTTATGTCCAGCTTTCACTCAAAAGAGCTATCCTAGGTAACCCTAGTTGGGCAACTGGACACTTGATGGCCAGCAGCGTAGTGACCCAGGGCTGCTGGGCTTTACAGCAGGCACATACTCTGGCCAATAGGGGCACTTATAGCCCTCTCAGCATTAGCATGGATCCCTGGCATAGGTTGGAGTAGACCAGGTCTTCAACCCAGTTATCACCAGCAAATACCCACGTGCATTTGGCAACATAGGTCAACATGACTGAATCACCTAGAGCCATATTTTACAAGGAAAAGTCTGACTTGTAAAAGGAGAGTGTGAACTTATTAAAGGATGACCTCATTACTGTGTTGTAGACAGGATGTTTGTCTTAAAAGTGGGATAAAGACAAGAGGGATCTGTGTCCAAAATTAATTTTTTCTCCTGAGTGGAAGTGGACAAAGCATATTACTTAACTGTCACTGGAACCACACACACACACACACACACACACACACACACACACACACACACACACACACACACACACATACATTTATAACTATCAGAATTGAACTACCTACCTATCTACACAGTCTAAAGAATAGTATCAGTCACAGGAGCCACAGGATCAATTTGACTTTAACAACGTGAAAATGCTTATTTGCAAGTATTAAATACAAATTGTAAGTGCCACAGCAGAAATCTGACTTTAGTGTTCTGAAAATGCACATTTGTAATTAGTAAAAGCTCAGCTACTGTGCCTCAAGGTTTTGGGAAAAATGCATGTGGCTTAACAACAGTGTGTTGTCCCATGTAATTATACACTTGTCTGCTAACATCTAAATGTGGTCATTCATTTACATTGATTTACTGTGAGGGAAATGTACCTTTCTCACACTATAGGGAGTCTCTGACAATCAAAACTGTAAAACAGTGGCTTGTCAAACAAGCATTCATGACAGTTCATCCCATGATGATTGCTTGCAAATAGTAACTATTTATTGTGTCACTTTTTCAATTGTCTTGGCCCATGCTTGCATAATGTGCAATAACAATACATGCAGACTCTTGTAACAGTGCACGTCTGAGTAACAGTGATGGGCTGATTACATTTGAAAAGGTTACACAAAATTGTAGCAAAGTTGCAAGTGTAACCTTTGGACTGCAGACATACATTAACAGACTGAATTACTTGAGTCAATATCACTGTGAAATCCAGATACATTGGTTTAAGAATTCTAGTAACACATGCAGAAGTTGTGCAACCTACTTACATAATTCTTTTCTGTTACATTTTAAAATTTCTCTTTCCCAAGTGCACAAATGGCAAGCTCATTTACTCTACATATTACAAAGTATTAGCACATGTATAATCATATCTTGAAGTGTGGAACTTAAAATGTGAATAGGCCATAATGTATGGTGCTTCTCACTTGCTTCAATCTGTTGTCACCTTTGAACTTTGAAGTAAGAGTTCCTATGTGGTGTGGTTAGATAATATGGGCTGTATAGTTTTCTTGGAGTACTGTCATGGCTCAAATTTAGATGTATGCCAAAGTGCTTTTGAATGTTTGGTATGACACCCCTTGGTGTAATGGTTGGCTACACATTTTCTCAACACAATATTACCCTGCTGCTGTATTAATGTGCTTGTTACCCACTGTGAACACTGTCTTGTACAGATCTTGCTTGAATAATTAATAAAGTGAGAAATACAATAAAATATGTGCAGAAATAAACCATAAACTAATGTCTTAGTATATATGTGCATGTGTATTTTTGTTATAAACTCTTCCCTTCCTCTCACCCCTTCTGTGTCATCAAATAAACCTCCTTGATTTAAACCAAATTCCATTAAGCCATGTTTCCAACAGCAGTAACATACTTGGTCCCTCATGTGGTTCAGAATACAACTGCATCTTATATAAACGGAGTGTAGAACTGCAACTCTCATGACAAATGTGCAAATCATGACACCTGAAACATGAACTTAAGACACATGTTTTCTGAATTCCATCAGATTCAGGCATGCTTGAATGTGTATGCTGCTTAATTGTACTAAGTTTGTCATGGAGCACCATAAAGTACTGCTAATTCCCATTCTAAATTCAACATCTCAAGATGTGATTATACATGCACTAATACTTTACCATCATCCTGGCAAATTTGCTTGTCAGTGGTGCACACACAGAGGGAGAGAGTTAAAAAAATTGCAACAAAGAATTTTTTGAGTAGGTTGCACAACTTCTATATGTTCTTTATGGAATTTTAAAACTAAAGTGTCTGGATTTCAGAATGATGTCGACTCACCCATTTTTATCCACCCAGTAAACACCACAAAAAAGAATATTGCTTTCCTGACTCATTTTCCACATACTCTAGATGGTAAACCCCCTATACACTTACGTTACACTAGGAATTCCTGTAACCATGACTTACATTTGCATTCTCCTGCTGCTATCAATTAATTTGCTTCTACCCTCACACAAAAACCCACAACAATTACCTGATTGCCACTGCTTCCATATATCAAACTGCATTATTACCTACACACATGCTAACTACCTACCCATACCCTACACCTACACATATACTACCTACGCATACTCCATACCCACTTATATACTACCAACCCATGTCTACACACTACCTACCTATACACCATACCTACAGACATACTACCCACCCACACCCCATACCTACACACATACTACATACCCATACCCCATACTGCTTTCCCATACCCATTAGCCACACAAACAATACCTAGCCATACCCCATACCTACATACATACTTCCTACACATACCGCATATTTACAAACATGCTACCTACCCATATGCCATACCGACAAATATACTACCTACCCATACCCATTAACTATACACATACTACCTACCTATACCCCATAACCACATGCATATTACCTACCCATAACCCGTACCCACAGACATACTACCTACCCATACTCCATACCTACACACATTCTTCCTATCCATACCTCATACCTACATACATACAACTTACTCATACCACATACCCACACACATGCTAACTACCCATACCACATATTTACACACATACTTCCTATCTATACTCCATATCTACACACATAGTACCTACACAAAACCATTAACTACACA
Source organism: Protopterus annectens (assembly GCF_019279795.1). Classification (NCBI taxonomy): domain Eukaryota; kingdom Metazoa; phylum Chordata; order Ceratodontiformes; family Protopteridae; genus Protopterus; species Protopterus annectens. The sequence goes on along the minus strand of NC_056725.1, from coordinate 1,970,252,185 downwards.
CATGCTACCTACTCATATCCCATTTCTACACACACACATACTACATACCCATACCCAATGCCTACACACATACTATCTACCCCCACCCGATACGTACACACATACTACTTACCCCTACCACATGCATACACACATACTACCTACCCATACCTACAGACAAACTACCTTACCCATACCCACAAACATACTACTTACCCATAACCTATCCCATATATACACGTATATTACCTACCCATACCCCATAACCACATATACCACCTACCCATACCTACACATATATTTCCTACCCACATCTCATACCTACATACATACTACCTACCCATACACCATACATACAGAAATACTACATACACATACCCCCATACCTAGACACGTACTTCCTACCCATATTCCATAACTATATACATACTACCTACCCATACCCCATACATACAAACATACTTCCTACCAATAACCCATACCCACACACATAATACCTACCCATACTCCATATCCACACACATAGTACCTACCCATATAACATACCTACACACATTCTACTAACCCATACCCCATACCTACACACATACTACTTACCTATACCTACACACATACTACTTACCCATACCTACACACATACTTCCAACTCATATCCCATACCTACACACATACTACCTACCAATACCCCATACCTACACACACACACTACCTACCGCTAACCCATACATACACACATACTACCTACCCCATCCCATATATACACACAAACTACCTACCCATACCCCGTAACCACATGCATATTACCTACCCATACCCCATACCCACACACATACTACCTACCTATACTCCATACCTACACACATTCTACATACCCATACCTCATACCTAAATACATACTACTTACCCATAACCCATACCAACATAGATACTACCTAACCATATCACATACTTACATGCATGCTACCTAGCCATACCCTGTATCTACACACATGCGACCTACCCATACCCCATACCCACAAACATTTTATCTACCCATACCTACAGAAATACTACATACCCATAACCCCATACCCACACACATACTACTTACGGATACCAACACACATACTACTTACTATACCTACACACATAATTCCTACCAATATACCATAACTACACGCACACTACCTACCCATACCCCATACCTACACACATGCTACCTACCCATATGCCATACCCACACACATACTACATACCCATACTCATTAGAGACACACATACTACCTACCCATACAGCATGCCTACACACATACAACCTTCCCATATCCCATACCTACACACATAATACCTACCCATACCCCATAGCTGCACACATACTACCTACCCATACCCTTTACCAACACACATGCTACCTATCCATACCCCATACCTACACATACTACCTACCCATACATTATATCTGCACATACACTACCCACCCATACCCCATACCTACACACATACTACCTACCTATACCTAAACACATAATACCTACTCATAGTCTATATCTACACACATTCTACCTTTCCATGCACCATACCCACACACATACTACCTTCCCATATCCCATACCCACACACATAGTACCTACCCATACCCCATGCCTACACATATACAACTTTTTCATATCCCATAACTACACGCATACTACTTATCCATACCCCATACCTATTACACACATACTACATATCTATAAGCCCTACCTACACACACACTACCTACCCATACTCCATACCACACAGATACTACCTACTCATATCCCATACCTACACACATACTACCTACCCATACCCCATACCTACACCATACTACCTACTCATACCCCATACCCATGCACATACTACTAACCCATACCTACACACATACTACCTACCGAATTCCATACCTATACACACATACTACCTACCCATAATTCGTACCCACACACATACTACCTACCCATACCTAAACACATAATACTTACTCATAGTTTATACCTACACACATTCTACCAATCCATGCACCATACCCACACACATACTACCTTCCCATATCCCATACCCACGCAAATACTACCTACCCATACCCCATGCATACACACATACAACTTTCCCATATCCCATACCTACTACACACATACTACCTATGCATACACCCTAGCTATGCACACACTACCTACACATACACCATACCCACACACATACTACCTACCCATTCACCATATGTACACATATACTACCTACCCATACCCCATACCCACACACATACTACCTACCCATACCCCATACCTACACACATACTACCTACCCATACCCCATAACCACACACATACTACCTAGCCATACCCCATATCCATGCACATGCTACCTACACATACCCCATACCCACAAACATTCTACCTACCCATACCTATAGACATACTACCTAACCATACCCCATACCCATACACATACTACTTATCCATACCAACACACATACTACTTACCCATACCTACACACATACTTCCTACCAATCTCCATTAATTACACACATACTACCTACCTATACCCCATACCTACACCCATACTACCTACCCATATGCCATACCCACGCACAGACTACATACCGATACCCCATACCCACACACATACCACCTGCCCATACAACATGCTTATACGCATACTACCTATCCATACCTCATATCTACACATATGCTACCTAACCATACTCCATACCCACAAGCATTCTACCTACCCATACCTGCAGACATACTACCTACCCATAAACTGTACCCACACACATACTACCTACCTATACCCATTAACTACACACATACCACCTAGCCATATCCCATACATAAACATGCATACTAGCTACCCATACCCCATGCCTACACACATACTAGGAACCCATACCCCATACCTACATATGCATACTACCTACTCATATGCCATACCCACACACATACTACTTACCCATACTTACACACATACTACCTACCCAATTCAGTACCTACACACACATATTACCTTCCCATAATTCATAGGGTCTATGTTATATGTTCAAACGCTTAATTGTTCGAACCACTAATGATCGACTGTTAGTGATCGAACAATTAAATGCTCGAACAGATAAAAAATTAATATTTACAAAAAAAAGAAAATGTAAAGGGTGTAAGCAGGGATGCAAGGCCTCCTGCACCTCCACACACCCCGCTACTTAAATATACCATCTCCGAGATTGCACTTCAGTGTGCTACAGTGCGGAAATGGAAAATTTCCCATGTCCTACATTGTAGCGTGATCTTGGAGTCAGAATATTTAAGTAGGGGGGTGTGGGAGGTGCAGGGGGGCTTGCCCCCCTGCTTACACCCTTTAGGTTTTTTTTTGTTTTGTTTATTTTTTTAATTTTTTAAAAATATTTGAACATTTAAATATTCAATCACTACAGGTCGATCTTTAATGATTCGAACATTTAAGCGTTCGAATATTTAACATAGACTCAATTCATACCCACACACATACTACCTACCCATACCAAACACATAATACCTACTCATAGTCTATACCTACACACATTCTACCTATCCATGCACCATACCCACACACATACTACCTTCCCATATCACATACCCACACACATACTACCTACCCATACCTCATACCCACACACATACTACCTAACCATACCTAAACACATAATACTTTCTCATAGCCCATACCCACACACATACTACCTTCCCATATCCCATACCTACACACATACTACCTACCCATACACCACACCTACACACATACTACCTACCCATACCCCATACCTACACAATACTACCTACTTATACCCCATACCCATACAAATACTACTTACCCATACCTACACACATACTACCTACCCAATTCCATACCTAAACACCATCCCATGCCTACACACTACAACTTTCCCATATCCCATACCTACACACAAACTACCTATCCATACCACATACCTACTACACACATACTACCTATGCATACCACCTACCTACACACACACTGCTTACCCATACCCCATACCAACACACATACTACCTAGACATGCCCCATATCTACAAACATGCTAAATACCCATGCCCCATACTCACAAACATTTTATCTACCCATTGCCACAGACATACTACCTACCCATACCACAAACACATAATACTTACCCATACATACACGCATACTTCCTATGAATATCCAGTAACTACACACATGCTACCTACCCATACCCCATACCTACACGCATACTACCTACACATATGCCATACGCACACACATACTACACACCCATACCCATTAGATACACACATACTACCTACCCATATCCCATACCTACACACACAAGTTCTATCTACCCATACACCATGCCTACACATACAAGTTTCCCATATCCCATACCTACACACATACTACCTACCCATACCCCATACCCACACACATACTACTTACCCATACCTACACACATATTTCCTACCCATATCTCATACTTACACACATACTACTTGCCCATACCTCATGCCTACACTCATACTAACTACACATACCCCATACATACACACATACTACCTACCAATACGCCATACCCAAACAAATACTATCTACCCAAACCCATTAACTACACACATAGTGCATACCCATATCCCATTCCTACACACACATACTACCTACCCATACCCCATGCCTACACACATACTACGTACCCCTACCCCATACATACACTCATACTATCTACCCCCACCCCATACATACAAACATAATTCGTACCCCTATTCCATATATACACACATACTACATACCCATACTCCAAAACCATATGCATATTACCTACCCATACCCGATACCCACACACATACTACCTAACCATACCTACAGGCATACTACCTACCCATACTCCATACCTACACACATTCTACCTACCCATATCTCATACCTACACACATCAAACTTACCCATACTCCATACACACACACATACTACCTGCTCATACCACATGCTTACACACATACTACCTATCCATACCCCATATCTACACCCATGCTACCTAACCATAACCCATACCCACAAACATTCTACATACCTATACATACAGACATACTACCTACCAATATGCCATACCCACACACATACTACCTACCCATACCCATTAACTACACACATACCACCTAGCCATATCCCATACCTAAACATGCATACTAGCCACCCATACCTCATGCCTATACACATACTACCTAGCCATACCCCATACCTACCCATGTATACTACCCACCCATACCCTATGCCTACACACATACTACCTACCCGTACCCCATAGCTACACAAATACTACCTACCCATACCTACACACATACTTCCTCCCCATATCTCATACCTTCACACATACTACCTACCCATGCCCCATACCTACACAGATACTACCTATCCATACTCCATACCCACACACATACTACCTACCCATACCCATTAACTACACAATACTACCTACCCATATCCCATACTTCCACATGCATACTTGCTACTCATACCCCATGTCTGCACACATACTACCTACCCATACCATACCTACACATGCATGCTACCTACCCATACCCCATGCCTACACAGATACTATCTACCTATACTACATACCTTCACACATACTACCTATCCATACCTACACAAATACTTCATCCCCATATCCCATACCTACACACATACTACCTACCCATACCCCATACCTACACACATGCTACCTTCCCATACCCCATGCTTATACACATAGTACCTACCCTACCCCATACATACACGCACACTACTTACCCCTACCCCATACATACACAAATACTACCTACCCCTACACCATATATACACATATACTATCACACCACACCCCATACCCACACACATACTACCTACCCATAGCTACAGACAAACTACCTTACCCACACCCCATACCCACAAACATACTACTTACCCATACCCCATACCTTCACATATACTACATACCCATACCCCACACATACATGCATGCTACTTACCCATATCCCATACATGCACACTAACTCCCCATATCCCATATATACACACACATACTGCCTACCCATAAGCTATACTCACACACATATTACCTACCCATATACCTTACCTACACACATTCTACCTACCCATACCCCATACCTACACACATACTACTGACCCATACCCATTACCAACACACACACTACCTACCCCATACATACACACATACTACCTACCCATATCCCATATACACACACACATGCTAACTACCCATACCCCATAACCACACACATATTACATACCCATACACCATACCCACACACATGCAACCTACTCATACCTACAGACATACTACCTACCCATACTCCATAGCTACACACATTCTACCGACCCACACCTTATACCTACACACATACTACTTACCAATACCCCATACCCACACAAATACTACCTACCCATACCACATACTTACATGCATACTACCTATCCATACCTCATATCTACACTCATGCTACCTACCCATACCCCATACCCATAAACATTCTACCTACCCATACCTACAGACATACAACCTATGCATACTCCATACCCACACACATACTACTTACCCATACCAACACACATAATATTTACCCATACCTACACACATACTTCCTACCAATATCCCATAGCTACACACATACTACCTACCCATACTCCATACCTACACACATACTACCTACGCATATGCCATACCTTCACACATACTACATACTCATACCCATTAGATACACACATACAACCTTCCCATATGCCATACCTACACACATACTACCTACCCATACCCCATTCCTACACACATACTACCTACCCATACCCTATACCTACGCACATACTACCTATCCATATCCCATACCTACATATACTACCTACCCATACCCTATATCTGTACACATACTACCTACCTATACCCCATACCCACACACATACTACCTACCCGTAATTACACACATAATACCCAGTCATAGACTATACCTGCACACATACTACCTATCCATACCCCATACCTACTACACACATACTACCTATCCATACCCTCTACCTACACACACACTACCTACCCATACCCATACCCACACACATGCTACCTATCCATACCCCATACCTACACACATACCACCTACCCATACCCCACACCTACACACATACTACCTACCCATACCCCACACCTACATCTACTACCTATCCATACCCTAGTAAGCTTTTACATCACTTCACACCAATATCAGCACCCAACTTACATACAAGCATATCAGGGTCCCAGTACCAAATTATCTCTAATTTTGGTAGAAAATCCCAGTTATACCCCAAACTGCATATTCAAAAAGGACTACTCATATTAAGTATCACTGTGTTAAGTCTTCTGCTAGGAAGTAACATGGTACTCCAGACTATTTAAAAATAATGTCTCTACTCAAACTGATAAGCAGCATCATATAACCTGTTCCCTCTTGAACAACAACAGTATGAAGAATAAAACAGATAAAATCAATGCCTTTACCATACAACATAATCTTAACATTATATTTATTACAGAAATGTGGCTGAAACTAGACACCCCCTAGTCTTCACCAGCTCATACCATACTATTCATACCTACGAGATTACAGTCCAGCTAGAAACCTTGGGGGCAGATGCATTAATTCTCTTCAAAGACAACCTTAACCCCACAATCATTGCACAGGCTAATAGCAACTCAAAATGGATTTTAACTGTATCCTTCTAAAATTCCCAGCAAACAACCAAAAACCCCTTGTTATAGGCAGTGCCTACCTACCTCCACCAGGCTCACTACCAAAATTCAATAGCATCATCCAACAAATATACAGAAAAGCCCCTAAAAACTCTCTCCTAATCATTCCTGGAGACTTTAACCTTAATTACTTACGACCAAAGCCACTGATATGTAAGAACTCCTGGTCAGCTTAATTGTTACCCAAATCACTTCTGAAGCCATTAGACCAAACCTTCAATTCAATAGGCACAGCTTACTAGACCTTACAAAAAATGAATAATCCAACAATGATATCTAACTTCACCATACATACACCCTCCTTTAGTGATCACTGCCCCATATCTTTCTCAGTACAGAATCTAACATCAAAATATGAACCTAAATGTATCACATTCAAACCCAAAGCCATTCAGAATATCATTAATCTTAAAAAACACCTTACCACCCTTGATATAGCTCACTTACTTGCCATGAAAGACCACAGTGAAGCAGCTAACAACCTTACCAACACCATAGTGCACTTGCAAAACAAATTATTTCCTTTAGTACAAAGGCTACTTCAACCTCATAAACATGACTGGGTATCTGATGAAGTCAAACTTCATCTCAAATTATGCTATGAAGCGTGGCACAATTGGAAATTCAACCTCCTCCACAGATTCCCAAACCAAATATACCTCAGTATGCAACCCAGCCAAGCAATCCATCCACAGACACAAAGCAAACATGACCAAAACAAACACAGTTCACCTTTTATCAAACTTCAAATATTCTGGAAAGAAATCAAACTGTTGAAATGTTGAAAAATGGAACACACTTCCACAACTCTGATCTCCTCTAACATCACCACATACAAAATCTCATGCACTAACTTCCTCATTAAGCTCAGCAACCTGCCACACATCGACAACATAAAAATACCTCCCCCACAGTCACCCTCTCCCCACCCTTTACATTCCACAATTATCCTTTAAAAAGATTAGAATCAAATACACTGAAACACAATTGGGCCATATACAAATAGATAATCCCCAGGAAAAGATAACCTAGCCCCTTGTTTCACTCACCTTTGTAATGAATTCATCTCCCACCATCTCATTGGCATATACAACCTCTGCTTAACTAGCAATATCAACCTTCAGATATAGAAAACAGTAATAGTCATTCATATTCCAAAATCACCCAAGCCAACTACTGCCTTCTAATACTGTTTTATCTCAGTAGTTCCCATTTTAAGTAAAATGGTAGAGAAAAATATTTGCAATCAACTTACTGCTTATTTACATTAATACCATGTTCTATCCAGGAAGCAACACAAATTCTGGTCTGGACACAGCACCAGAACAGCTCTCTACCTCTTCATAGATGACATCATATCTGATATGAAGAAAGTCAACCTGACAGGAGTTGTCTTTACTGACCTCACAAAAGCCTTTGATCTAATTGACCATAACTTACTATCTGACAGATTAACTGAAATGAACATTAGTGATAATGCAAAACCTTGGTTTATAGACTTCCTCACCAATAGAGCCTCCAAAGTGAAAGTAGGCACCACCACCACGTATGAGAAAGCTCCTCTTATAAAATGAGTCCACCATGGTTCCACTTTAGAGCCTCTACTATTTTAATTATTTATCAACAACCACCCATCTGATCTTCCTCAGATACCACTAATAATTTATGTACATGACATGGCCATCTACTGGTCAAACAAATCCCACTCTATTATACACAATAAGCTCCAAGATGACCTCCAAACCCTCGTCTAGTGGATAATAGACCAGAGACATATACTCAATCCCTCAAAAACAAAAGCAGTGCTATTTGGAATCAATCAGAAATAGCCAAGGCACTCAGCTTCTTTAATATTAAAGATGTTAACAATACCACTATAGAAAATACTGCTTCCTTTAAATACCTTGGCATTTGTTAATGCCAGTCACTTAAGATCCTGCTACACATTCAAAATACACACAAAAAGAGAAACACTCTGCTTGTCTTGGCAAACAAGCTATCACTTTTATGTCAAAGCCAGTGAAATATGTCATATGTAAAGGAATATCCTTATCTCAACTCAAATTTGGGCTACCCATTATAGCTGCAGCCTTAAAGAAACTTGCCTCCATCTTACAAACTATCTCCAGTAAAACCTGCTGGTTTATTACTAACTCCCCCAATAATGAACACCACTGCCTAACACTCACCAAATCTAATTAGCTCCCATTACATTTGAGAGCCAACCTCCTACTAGGATTACTAATTCACAAAGCCCTTTCTCCTGAGACACCATCCCTTCTCACTTAGCAACTTTTCACAAAAACCTCAGGGGCAACTTTCAAGTACAACTCAGAGTACTAGCTCCAAAAACTATGCTTTATTTTACTTATCATGCATTCTTCATCCCAGTTGCAAACCTTGGGACTTCATTTCTCTGTCAATGCAAAATGTCCAAAAGTAGTCAGACTTCAGGCAGTTCAAGGAACACCTTTTCACCCAAACAAAGTGCAACTGTACTCAACTCAGGTCATGTTACACAAATCTTGCAGGTCTCTCACACCATATTATCCTTATTTAATGCTTCCTTATCTCATCTTGTCATCCTCTTACTTGCTGAGGCTCATTCATCCTATTTCCCTCTTCTCTTTGCATCTCTCTCACATGTCTTCTCCTTTCTGCTTCTCTTACTTCTGTATGCTTTTCTCACCTTTCCTCTGTCTTCTTCCTATGGTATCCTTTCCTGCAACTATTCCCACTTGTCTTTTCTAATGTCTTCATACCTCTTTATATAATGATATGCTGCAATCTCTGTAGCATAAGCCATCTCTGTCATTATGGCGACATCTTATCCGTAAAGCTCTACTAAGCATAATTCCATTTTTCCATCCATGTTTTGACAATGTACTTGAACTAAATGTTGTAGCATAGTATTGCACCTGTAAATATTTATATATATTTATTTTTGGTATATCCTTGCATCTGTAAATATGTTTTGTTCATTTCTTATGTGATCTTATATACTCAGGATGTGCCTGCAAATGTTCCGATGAGATCAGTGCACTACGCTGGTAAAGAAATATAAATAAATAAATAAAATTAAGTCAATATGTTAGTGTATGTCTGCACTCCAATGGTTATACTTGCAACTGTGTTACAATGGTAGGTAATCTTTTTACACATAGTCCATCACTGTTACTCTGACTTGCACTGTCATATTTAGGTCACTTCTTTTTATATTGTTCATGCACATTGCGCACACATGAAACAACTCAAGTGACAGTGATGCTATAAATGGTTACTGTTTGCATACAATTATCCTATTTTGAACTGTCATTAATGCCTGCTTGACAATACACTGTTTTACAATTGTGATTGTCATTGTCACCCCATACTGTGAAACAGGTACATCACTCATAGTAATGCGATATACATGAAATGACAGAATATGAATCTTAGCAGACAAGTATGAATTATGTGGGACAATCACAGTGACTGAAAAAATAAACTCAATAAACACTAAATAAACTAAATAAAAATACAAATAAGTCACCAAAGACCATGAACAAAGGCTTTATTCAAAAATGTACACAGCTCAGCTCCAGAGTTGTGTGCATTTTTGAATAAAGCCTTTGTCCGTGGTCTTCAGCAAAAGTGACGTTATGGTATCCTGCCAAGACCATGCATTTGTTCCAAAACCTGTGATTCGGAGTAGTTGATGTTTTAAACTGTGTAGTTTTACTGATTATAAATGTACATTTTCACATCGCTAATGTCAGAGTTCTCCTGTGGTGCTTTCAATTCATACTGTATTCTCTAGATTCTGTTACTAGATAATAGGAGGTTCAGTTTTTACAGTGTTAAAGGTGTGTGTGTGTGTGTGTGTGTGTGTGTGTGTGTGTGTGTGTGTGTGTGTGTGTGTGTGTGTGTGTGTGTGTGTGTTTTGTGTGTGTGAGAGTGTGCGTGTGTGTGTGGTTTTAGTGACAAGTAAATAATACCTCAGCGAGAAATTTGCTGTGTCCACTATGACTCAGGAAAAAAATTTAACAATGGACCCAAGTCCCTCTGTACTTTATCCCACTTTTAACACAGACATCCTCACTGCAACACACTGATAAGGTCATCCTGTCAAAAGTGCACTTTCTCCTCTTACAAACGAGATTTGTCCTGTGATGCTTTTAATTAATCCTTTGTCCTCTATTTTGTATAATTTGATAGGTAGGAGGTTCAAATCTCACTATGGTGAACTTGTGTGTGTGGATTTAATATCAGGTACTTACAGCTTCCTCAACAGATGTGCTGTATCAACTTCCAGTCAAGGCAAGATTGCAATGTGGGAAAGGTGTCCCATCCACTTTTCCACAAACCTTTTCTCTATATCACACTGATGAGCTTATAATTTCAAAAGTGCACTCTGTACCCTTATAAGTCCTTCTTTTCCTGTGGCACTTGCAGCAAAGGGATTCAAATCTAGTTCTGGTTAACTAATCTGATGATGTATACTGTCATGTACAGTTGTGTCCAAGACCATGTCCCTTATGTAAACTTCCACTTAGAAGATATATTTTCACTGGCAGAGATCTACCTTATAAATTTGTATTACCCTCACACAAAACCCATTATTGGAAACACAATGGTTACATAATGCTATCAAAATTAATTATATCACAGCTGTAGTATGTGTTTTTCTGTGGCACTGGCTATTAATACTGTGCTCTCTACACTGAGTAAGTACAGAAGAATGAAGGTTAAATCCAGAAATGACTGATTACTTTGCATGTGTGTGTTTGTGTCTGTTGTATAGAAATGACTTCTTGTGCATGTAGTTATGTGTAGATATGCATTCATATAGTGCACTTAACCACCTTCATACCTTTTTAGAAGAACATCACAGTATTAAAGAATGGTGATGCCATCCATTCAAATGTGCACTGTCACAACAGTAAACCAACTGCTCATATGGCGGTTGCAATTCAGGCAATGTCTATACCTTATGATGTTAGGTAACCTGTTCAAATCCCACCATTACTCCTTAGACTCACTTGTTTACGATGACTGTGAATGTGCATATAGGAAAGCATGTTGACATACAGCTCTCTGTTAGGTACATGTAAGGCTGGCATTACCTAGTACAAGAATTTATGCTAATTTCTCAGACTGAAATGCTTTATTGAATAATGATGATGCCATGGGATGTCATTTGACTTTCCCCTGAGAACTAAGGCTTTTCCTGTGGTGTGTAGACATCAGACAATGTTCTGCATGCTGTTGCCTTAGTAAGGCATGTTTTGTAGTCTGTGATTTTCCAAACTTTGTACATGATTGCCATTATCCCATCACAGTGATGACTCCATTACACATCATGTGTCTTTCAGTATACCTAGCAGCAGGCAATGTTGTGTGAGAAATGCACATATAGCAACAATCTTTCAAAGAAATTATAGGCACAAGTATCCCTTGCACCAATAACAAGATGTCAAAGCTTCAGACACAAAAATCTCACAATTGTAGCAACACTTCTACCGTGGTGCATTCATTCTTCACAATGTCATGTAGCTTGTCTCATCTCATAATCAGATGTTCAACACCCACAATGAATGACTATAAGCATTGTGTTCCCTCATGCTGTTATGCATGAATGATGTCCACAACTGTTATAATGTGCACATTTTCAATGGGAGAAACCTCCTCCACTCCTTTTATGTCATAGAAATTGTTTGCAACAGTCATATGATGTAATGACTTCACATAGGTGAAGTCTCACATCCTTGATAAGACTTCTACTGTGGTGCATATAATTCATGCATAATGTCGTTACTTGGCGGATTTACATAGCCCATTGTTAAATTCCAGTCAAGATCAAATTATATGAATGTACTGACATTACACAAACAGCACTACATGACGTTATTGTTCTCAGTTTTTACATTTGCGAAAGAAATATAAAGTCATTTTGCAATTTCCTGCTACTGAAACAGTTGTATTGTGAATGTCATGGCGTGAGTGTTCCTTCAGGACATGCATTGAGCAATGACATGTATAGCATATCTACACAGATAGACTTTGGTTCAAATCTGGGACAATGTTGTTGTACAAGACTATAAGAAAAGCTTCCTTGGCTGAGAAACATGGATATTAAACTGCTCTCAGTTGTGTGAATAGTAACATAGTTATCTCCTTGTCATCATTCTGACAAAATCATACTGTACAAATTATCATCAAATGTCATTTATTACTTCGCACATCAATTTTATTTATTTGTGACAAAACCCATTGTTTTGTCATATGGTAGATGCAGTTAATATATTTAGCCCTATAAAGTGTGTAGTCTGACAGGCAGGGGTTTGAATTAAGTAACATATGTTTGTCAGATAATGGTGTCAGGCAGGAGTGTCTTAGGCAAAGAAAGCACTGATGGCACAGTCAGAGGACAAATGTTGTATGGCATCATCCTACAAGGTAGAGGATCATACCAATTGCAACAATGAAGCACTGTAAGCCCATCAAGTGTGTCCATCATGTCACACACAATATGCCTATCTCTGTTGTGGTATCACAGGTTAATACACATTTTCCTGATTTCTGTTTTGGCATATGATCAAGTCTGATAAGATGAAAAAGTCAAATGTGTCACTGATTGTCCATAGGCATCACCTAATTTCCATATAAGAATATACTATATTGCATATCTTCCTTCAAGCATGTATGTATTACTGTAATTGCTTTTTTCACACTCTGAGCTTTATGAGATTTGATGACTTGCATAACATTTCTTACTGTATGCCATTATGTAAGACCACCATAAAATGTGAATGGGCCCCTCCCCCCCAAAAGGAGAGATATCTATACCAAATGATTGCAGCCCCCCAAACATCTCCAGCGCCCAAGTGAGAACTGCTCTCTCCAAAGCAAAAAACACAGCATCCATGGGACCTGATGGTGTCCCCGGCTGTGTGCTCCACGAACTCAATGAGGAATTAAACCCACAGCTAGGACAGCTGTTTAATCAAAGTCTTACCTCTGGATACGTACCCAGGGAGTGGCGCACTGCAACTGTGGTCCCACTTCACAAAGGCGGTGCCTCCACCGACCCTGGTAATTACCGGCCCATTAGCTTGACAAGCCTTATCTGCAAAGCCATGGAGAGGATCATAATGGACCTCATAAATAAAGACATTGGGAATTTGCAGACTTTGGATCCAACCCAGTTTGGCTTTGTCAAAGGCAGATCATGCCTTTTAAACTTGGTTGACTTTTTGAAACAGTCACCAAAGCCATTGATGAGGGAAAGGCAGTCCATACAGCCTACCTCGATCTGGCTAAGGCCTTCGATACAATACCCCACTCGGGTATCATTGAAAAACTCATCAGCTTAAATGTTAACCCATACATCACAAGATGGGTTGCAAACTGGCTGAGTGACAGAACCCACAGGGTCAGAGTTGCTGGCGCCATGTCAGACTCAAAGCCTGTCACAAGTGGTGTCCCACAGGGCTCAGTCCTGGGCCCACTCTTGTTTGGCATCTACTTTTCTGAAGTACAAGCAAACACAGGAGGGTTATGGCTGACAAAGTTTGCAGATGACTGCAAACTGGGCGCCATAGTAGAAAACACATCTGACATAGATATCCTTTAGAAGGGTCTCACAGAAACGGATAACTGGTGCCAGAGCCACGGCCTAAAGTTAAATGCCAAAAAATGCATAGTCATACCCTTCGGGAAAAACAAGGTTACCCCTAGCTACCAAATAGGAGGCAATCCACTGAGCACAGAAGAAGTTATCAGGGACCTGGGGACCCAGGTTGATAGTAGTCTGTCATTCGACACCCATGTAGCTAAAGTAGTTAGGAAGACCTTCTACATCGCCCACCTTATCATGAAGGGATTCTCATCTAGATCAAGGGAGGTTATAGTCTCCCTTTACTCATCACTCATCAGACCAATGATTGAGTACAATGCCCCATTTGGAATGTATCTGACCCGACACTTGCAGCAGCTGGAGAGGCCACAAAGTTCCTCACCAAAAGGATAAAGGGTCTCAAAATCTATCCTATGCTGCCCGACTGAAAGAACTCCAGCTCTATTCAGTCGCTTACCGCTTGCTCAGAGGTGACCTTTGCCTAACATACAAGGCCATGTCAAACCCAGATTTGATGAATATGCTTCACCTCAAAAAATCTAGATCCATCAGAGCCACAAGGGCGGGAGACTTAAACCTCGACACGGCTATTAATAGGACGTGCTGGAGGGATAGATTCATCACCCAAAGACTCCCTATGCTGTGGAACAGAATCCCGGTACATGTGAGGCAGAGCACCTCGCTGGCCTTGTTCAAGAGAAATCTTGACCAATGGATGGGAGATCGCAGATATACCCCAGGGATTACCTCAGTGTCACTGCTCGACAGAGGCACAGCAAAATAATGGGTATAGTTCCCCATATTAAAGGGGTGGCGTAAGCCACAAAACGATGGGCTAGGCTTGTAAATGCCCTCGGGCAGATAGCCTAGTATGAACCTATGAACCTATGAACCTATGTTAGGACACTTTCTTGTGTGCATTTGTTGTTTATGTGATGTTATGGCAGCGTTCGCTATCATTTCTTGTGATCATGCCTAATATAATCATGTATTAGATGTTCTCCATTTACAAATGGAGACCTTGAAATCCTGCAGTGACATCAGATCTGTGTTGTCATTTGCCACTTGTGTATTTTGAGTGTTATTATATAACTGTTTATGATGCACATGAATATACAGCAGATGCTTGTTTTATTCATGTTTCAAGGTAATATAACTTCTGTCTATGAGTGTCAAATGACAACAAATGACAAAACATGTCTCTTTCTGTTATGCATGACACAATAGCTTTGTAGCTCATTTCTTCTTGTTTATACATGATGAAGTGGAGAATGCAGCAATACTGTCAGTTATCTCATACACATGCCCTGTATATACATGTCATAATAAATGCAGTCAAGCAAATAGCCCCAAATATATCGACTGTCCTTACTATTATCTTAACAGCATGATATCAGCATTAATATCACATTTACTCCCTTTTCTTACAATGTTGCATTGTGCCTCTTTCATATCGGCTGTTAGCATGCCCATTTTTATTTATATATCTGGGTAAAAATTCAGAACAGGTTTAATTTTTTTCTGCATCAGTATGGACATATTTTTTTAATGTTTCTTTGTGGTATAAACACATTTGACTGCATTAATTGAGTACAATTTCTCATTTTGCCCTCCTCTCGTACCTATGTCAACACTATTAGCATTGTATTCTGTGTACATTTTCCCATTTCATGTCATCTGCATCTTAATTATTGTACTCATCTTGCCTTAACTTCATATAAACTGTCGACATGTGCTTGCATAATAGGTTTGTAAGTAGGTTTGTTTATATGACATGCTCATGCTTCCCTGTACCGCTGCTGCTGGCCATGAAACGGTGCTTGGAACTGTGCAAGCACAACGAGCACCATGCATGTTCAGTGAGCACTGCTGCCCATCATGCTAACATGCTATAATCATGTATGCCTTGTGTGACTGTTAATGAATCCCAGGGTAAATCCTCTTACCTCCAATCAGTTATGTTCCATCATTATCTTATTTCTTTTTGTAACATATTGAGTCATATCAAAACTCTGAAATTATTGTGATTATAGGGTTATATCTATTGAATTCCTAAGTATATTAAATGGAAAATTATAAAAGTTAATATAGTGAGCAAAATATTAAGAAACATAAAGGACCAACAGGAAATAAACTCTTATTTAAAGATTATAGGTCACTTTCCAAACAGAGTATAAGTAACCACAACGTTGAGGATGAACATAATCTCCCCACCACATAAAATACCAAATCTGACAATCTTTAAAGCAAAATGTGCGTCATATTCACAGTCTATCTTGCTAATAAGGAAACACACACACAAAAGAAACTTCCCAGTGATTATATCACCACAAAGGACCAGACACAGACAACTTCTTCTCACTCAAATTAATATATAACCTCATCTAGTTTCATGGCAAATGCAATAGTAGAAGTTTTCTGCATCTTAAAAACTCAGGATATTCACTAGAATTTCCAGGTGGAACATCCCAGTGAAAATCAATACATGTAAAAATGTAGCTACAAATCAAAAATCAAGCTGCTTTTGTTTACTCATAATGCTATGCAGATTCACATAAACCTCTAGTGATTTTTAACCACTACTTTTCTTTATGGGTGGCACAACGGCACACTGGATATTGCTGTTACCTCATAGCAAGAGGTTCACCAGTTCAGTTAAGTGTTTTTTGTGTGGAGTCTGCATGTCTTCCCTGTGTTCATGTGGACTTTGTCCAGGTGCTCTGGTTTCCTCCCACATTCTAAAGACATGCAGTAGGTAGATGGGACATTGTAATTGGACATAGGTGTGAGTGTGCATGTGAGTGTGTGGTGTATAAAAACTGCCATGGCAGGACTAGTCACCTGGCAGTGTAAAACTTGGCTCAAAATAATTGTCACTATTGAAGTGACACCCTGATCCCATGTGCAAAAATGGGAAAAAGGGGTTGTGGATGGATGGACTCTTCTTTCCAGATGCAATCAGAAAGTAAGAATGCACAAGCATTAAAACTGAAAAATAAATCAAGCAGCACACAATATTTTTTTTTTTTTTGTTTTTGCAGATTAAGTAACAACATCAACATGAAGATTTCACTTGTAAATGAAACCTGCAAAACAAAAATGTTTCAGAAAATTAACACCTCCCATGGTTTTAAGATAATTAAAAGAGACTGAAATATTATACTGGATAAAAGAAGGGAAAGTTAGGATGTTCTTAATGTTACATTATTTTGATATACATTATAAGCTGTATTACAATACTTTAAAGAGCAAGTGCAAAGTTTTTTTACCACTTCTTTTTGTTGCAGTTATGTTCCCATCATGAAAGTGCGAATTATTTTTTCTCCCAAACATCTTTAATAAATTTACACATATGACAAAGGCAATCTTACATTTATATAAATGAAAAACGTACAAAATAATATCACTTTAGTTACAAACAGTTTATATCATAGACACTAATGAAACAACTGTACTTGTAAACATTATACATCACTTATAAGCCATCTAGGCATTGTTAGTTAAGCATTATATAGCTCATTCAAATCCAGCCTCTTGAACCTCGTTCCTGTGCTGCATATATTGTTCTCACAATTCCCATTTTTTCCTATGTAGTTTCCTCCTTCCCTTTTCTAAAGATCCCAATTCCAATTGTTTTATCTTTGTTACTATATTCACTACTTCTAGTAAAGTTGGTCTAGACTTTGATTTCCATTTTCTAGTAATTGCTTTTTTGGCAGCCACCATAATTAGAATCAGCAAGGCTTTACTATGTCTAGGCAATTCTGGTTCTGTAGCGAAACTCAAAAAAATCTTCTCCCTAGTCAGTCCATTCTGCTCACCCAGCATCTCCGACAGAGCGGTCTGCAGGGAATCCCAAAAGTCTGCCAGCTCATCATACTATGGAAAGTGAGCTTTCTGATTCAAAATAATATATATATATATATATATATATATATATATATATATATATATATATATATATATATATTTTTTTTTTTTTTTTTTTTTGTTACTTAAGTTGCATCAGTGGGGCTATATTTATTAAGTTATATAAAAGTATGTTTTTTATCTACTGAATACTGAACATTTGCCCATTTACTTTCTATTTCTGTGTTTTCCAGTGGCACTTTCTGATGATCTCATAAGGGGGCAAACATGTGTAGTTCAGTAACTTGAGTTGTTGAATTGAGAGGAGTCTCACTATGCTAGGAAGTGGTGCTGTGATTCTCTGAGATTCTGTTATTGAATCTCATTACCTATTGTTAACATAACCCAAACTTACTTGAGAACATTGGAAAGCTGAATACAGCTGATGGTATCTGCTACAGCAGCTCTATATGTTTGCCAGGCCTGGTATTGCCAACAGAGGGTCAGGTCTCACAGATAGGTGGAGCAGCATGGTCACAAGGTAGTCTGGTGTAGTACCTCCACCAGGAGTGTAGTCTGGCTATCATACCTACAGTTTCTCCATCCAAGATGAGAGACATGGTTGTTGGGCCATTAGTGAATAGAGTACTAAATCTATTCTTCTAAAAACAGCACACTTTGATGCATTACGATGGGAGTTTGAGAGATTTCTCACACTATACCAACCCATATATGTGCATAGTCCCCAGGTTATTGACCCAACTAAAAAAAAAATGCAGTACAGCTTTTCCTGTATGGGTATATGAAAATGAGTCCTACTGTCTGACTTCTCTCCGGGTACTGCCTGCAGCACCTTTTCCCATATACTGATGAAACTTTTAACTTGCTGGGCAGCCCAGTGAGTTCAATGAAAATTCTTCATCCCTGCACAAATCTAGCTGATACATAACACATACACAAGCAATCATTAATATTGTCTATCATTGCAGTATTTCTCATCACATATCACTAGCATTTTCCTAAGACTGATCATTCCATGGTAGACACCTATTTATTACAGTGCTGTGTTTGTTGTATTACACTGAATGCCAATTATTGTACATTATGAATTGTATACTGTTCCATTTCTCTTTTGTTACTTTTTATTTGAATATAAACACATGTAGTTATTTGTCTGATTGCCTAGTTGACTAATTAACTTTGCTTTACTTCCATGTCTTGAAATCACCTGCAGACTGCAGAAAATATGCCTATCTACTAAAAACTGTCCATTCCCCTTATTCTGGCTTTTAGCAGTTAGGGGTCACCACAGTGGATCACCTGTCTGCTCATGACTGGCAGGGGAGTTTTATGGTGTTGAGTTGCCAGCCTGGTTCCCAACCTTCCACAGAAGGCACACACACACTCTAGGGGGTCTAGGGCCAATTTAGAGTGTCCAATCCACCTACAGCATGTCTTTGGGATGTGGGTGGAAATACCCAAAGGAAACCCACTCAAGCACAGGGAGGACATGCAGACTCCACACAGAAGGCATCCCAGCTGAGGATCGAACTGGAGAACCTCTTGCTGTTAGGTAGCAACGCTAACTGCTGCACCACCGCGGCTGCTCTTTGTCCATTCCCCTTATTGTGTCATCAAAATGCCAGATTACTTGGCAGCTATTTAGCATACAAGAAACACAAACACAAGTTTGTTAAACTTGAATGCAGTTCTTGTGAGGAAACAAAAGGAAAAACTACATATTTAGAATGGGGAAACCTACTTTATACAATGAGAGCATAATTACTGCAAGAAACGATGGTAAACTAAACATCAGCATTTATTTTTTAAATGTAAGGTAAATGACACTAATATCTGTCTTATTTTAATAATAGATTTACAAGTAATAATACACCAAAATTTTAATTTATGTTTTATTGTGAAATATTTTAAATGCTTTACTGTCATACATCTATTTTAAGTAAGGCATAATATATCAGCATTACTTACTTTTCATGTGTTTGTATGCATATTTCCATGTTCTTCTCCAGTGCATGTTTTATGTAATAATGCCACATATTTTCCTTGTAAGAATGGTGAATTTTGGGAACTAGATTAATCCCGGGATTCAAAAAGCCATTTTTTTCTGTGCAGGAATAGTGCAACAGCTCCTGCACAGAATATGGCCGTCGAGCATTCCGGTAAACAAGGCTGGGAGCGTGGACGAGCCTGCTAGCACTATTCTTGCACAGATACCATTGAATTTTACAAATTACCTCATTTGCTGGTGAAAACCATGCAAATAGGGTAAATTAGTGATTCAGTAAACAGGCAGGCATCTGTGCAAGAACAGTGTGAGGTGCAGAAATGTATTTGGTTACTAACAGAATACATTTCTGCAAAAATCTAAACGGAGGCATGACAGCTCAAAGTAAAGCATGTATTATAATCAGTAGGCATGCCAGTGGCCAAAAATATGGCCATTGGCATGGAAAAGAGTTGAAAAATTATAAAAAACAATTTTTTTTTGTCCGATTTCGGCCTTTTAAGCTGGAAATAAAAAAAGTATGACAAGATAATTTTAGCGAGATCTACATTTTGCCATTATAGTGGGTAGCATGCAGAATCAAAACAATAACAGGTAACACTGGTTGCTAAGGGGAAATGCTCTGCTGTAGTGGTGTAACAAGGAACTAAGGCAGTGGGGTATGCAAATGAGCAAACTTTACAGAATCACTAAATGGGAGACCATTCTCTGGCTGCACCTAACCGTGTAGGAGCTATAAGGCAGTGGTGTAAGCAGGAAAAGCAGCTGACATGAAAAGGGGGTGTGCCATGCTTGTTGTAAGCACACTGGAGCTCCATGGCTCCCATTTGAGCTTAGCTAAGCACAGCTTACAAGGGGGTATGTCTGAGGCTGTATTGACTTATTCCATGAAATAAAGAGCGTGTTCACGTCCAGGGGAGGGCCATTTCTACTGCAAACTGTTTACTTTAGCTAAACGGGTTTGTGTAGCATGCACTGGGTATAAAACAAAACTAAAAAGCCCTGGAAATAGCAGAACTGTTTACATTTGGGCACTGGGTTTGCACGGCACACCTCGAGGCTTAAAAGGGGCGGAAATGGGAAGGGAAAAAAAGGAAATAGCAGAATAAAAGCAATCAAGTACAAATAAAATAGCAGGCAGGTGGAATGTATCATAGCCAGCCAATCATACAGGCATCATCAGCAGCACAACAGTATAAACTGTGCAAACACCTTTTAGTCTGGCTTTTCCCACAAATTCTGCACTATTGGTGTAAACTCTCGGGCGAATTTTAACCGAGAAAATGTTAGAGGCTGCCGTCGCTTTGATACATCAGTGTGTGGTAGAGGCTGAGGGAGGTAATAAGGATAATGCTGGCAACTGCCCCAGGCTGAGGATTAGGAGGAGAAGAGTATTCAGACCCAGGTTAACCTACCAGGGCCTACATGATCTGGAGATCGTAGAGTGCTACAGGGTGGACAGGGACATACTTCAGCAACTCATCGAGCTGTGTCGGCCTCACCTCAGACCCAGAGCCAACAGAGGGGAACCCATCCCAGTGGATACCAATGTATGTGTAACCTTAAGAATACTAGTACTTTCCAAAGACCTACTGGGGACATCATGGAGGTCTCACAGGCATCTGTATACAGGCTACTACACCAGTTCCTGGATGCCATGCTACCACACGCCAGTGAGCACATTTACTTTCCCAGTACCTGTGAGGAGTGGACCAGCAATATGTGCCTCTTCAACCATGTAGCAGACTACCCGGAGGAACTGGGTGCCATAGACTGCACACATATCCACATTAAAGCACCACCCAATGATCAGGGTAGTGTCTACATAAACTGTAAGGGTTTCCACTCCATTAATTGCCAGGTTGTGTACAATGCCCAGGCGTTATCATGAATGTGTGTGCTGGCAGCCCTGGAAGCTATCACAACTCCCACATCTGGCATTCAACACAGCTGTATCTGGGATTTGCGGGGGGGGGGGTATCCCATATGGTCATCTGGTGGGGGATGCTGGCTATGCACTGGAGCCAGCCCGTGGATGATGACACCCATCAGAAATGCACACATACCTGCTCAAGAATGCCATAATGAGGCACACGCACAAACCAGGATCATTATAATGCATGTGTTTGGGATGCTCAAGTCACGGTTCCACTGTCTTGACATATCTGGTGGACCCTTGCAGTACTCTCCAGCTACATCTGCACACATGTTCATATGTGCCATGCTACACAATATGATCCTGCAGGAACAGCTGCAGCAGGAACCCCCTGAGCTTTCTCCTGTAGGCAGACAGAGGCATGCCCAGTATGCCCTGGCCTTGGCAAAGTGGCAATGCATAGCACACACACTGACACTGTATGCACCCAGGGACTGACACCTCTCTCTGACTTGTATACATAGTAAAATGGATCACACACACACACACACACACACACACACACACACACACACACACACACACACACACACACACATGCACACACACACACACACACACACACACACACACACACACACACACACACACACACACACACACACACACACACACACACACACACACACACACACACACACACACACACACACACACACACACACACACACACACACACACACACACACATCACACTACCTGTAACTTACCATTTATAGGCAGTGTACTGCATGCATCTGACATAGGCAGCCCTCAAACACTGCCCTCACAACTGCTGCAGGCACAAGGTAAGTCAGTCTTCTTAATGATAAATTAATGTATTAGTATGTTCTGGTAACATATCTATGGTATTGCTGCATGCATGCAAGGGAATGAGGTGGCCTACTGGGATAGCAGCAGACAACTGACAGCTATGTGGGACACCAGGAAATGTTTTCCCAATACTGGCTTTGCCACACTATGCAGTAGTACTCAAGGTGACAAATCCCACTGCAGTATATATGGGGGGCCAACTAACTGGGGCGTAATAGGTCACAGGTATGGATGTCAGTGTGGGGGTCCCATCCCATACTCACTACTCAGTTTCACCAAGCAAGTCAGCTGTAGAAAACCATGCGGAAATGTCTAGCGAAGGCCCACAAATGGCGACAATAATGAAATACCACCCTACAGACTTACACAGTGATAACACAGCAGATCTTGCAGTTGCACACTTGCAGTAAGACTCTGAAGGGTAAGAAGTCTGAAACTCAAAGGTGTGCCACTACAATCTGACCTGTGGTCTTTAGTGATATGCCTCTAGTCTCCAAGAAAGGGCACAATAGTGTGCTACATGGAACCAAAGTCTGTGCAATTGCATACAGCTGACAGGTATGCCACCCCCCCATATTCCCATAGAAATGCAGTAACATGTATGTTTGCAGGGAAATAGCAGCAGAGCACACATTACCATGGCACTCCCAATACACACGATAACTTGTTGCATGTCCACAATACACAGGGGTCAATGAGCTATATACGTGTGGTTAATACTGTCAGGATTTGGCCAGCACTTACTCCCGGCTGTTGTGTTGTAGTGGCCTAGGTACAGTAGTGTCTTTGACAAGGCTATGTTCAGAGAACTGCAGTGCCAACTATTATGCATGTTAGCTACACCTATGGTAGGAGATGTACACACTGTCCAGATGTCAATATGTGTTAATGCAGGAAAGCTGTACAGGTCATGGACAGGGGGCCACACACATGGACAGTACACAGCTTGGAGTAACCTACACAGTGTCTACCATACCTCTCAACTGTACAGACCTATTGCAGAATGTCCAGAGGTTTGCATCATAATTGTGGTCTGTATAACATAAAATAGTGGCTGCCTGACAATTCTTTGGCAAATCATGCAAGACTAAGGTCAAAAGATAATGACAGATTGTAGTGTCAGACTTCATACCCTTAGAAACATGCATGCTAATGCAAAACCTGTTATTGAATCACCTTTCTAGTTTTGTAAGACCAATACTTAAAAATGGGTCCCTACATTTTGGCCTTCATCCCCCAATCACTTATGGTTTTATCCAGATGTCTGGCTCTCAGAATTTGAGAGGTATGGAGCCTAGTAGGACAGTAGGTACCTGAAGGTCGGTGTACTGCCAGTGTATAAAAGGCTACCACCTGTCTGTGTCAGCACTGACAACATGTCAATGACCAAAAGCTATACCACTGGAATAACACAGGTTGTCACAGAAGGAGCACCAGTATGCCTTGTATATCTGTTTTGCTTGGCCTAACATTGCATTTGCCTGCCAACTATTTGCAAAACAAGAAAGGGTCATGTCAAAACAGCAGTGGCAGACAGTGGGGAAGCAGACATCAAACCCATAAGAGCAAACAAGCAGTTAACAAACCTGTCTCCCAACTGTCTGTGTTTGGCAGAAAATTATTAACACCCTGTCCCCATGTGTGGGCCTTTGTTTGACTGTCATATTTTGGCCTGTACAGATGTCAGTCTGTGATGGTATGACATCTAGGCCCACATGTAGCTTCATAATAACATATAGTAACACAAACCATCTAAGGACCTCAGTAAATGGAGTGGTGCAGTAATGGACAACTTGCTAAATAGGTGCAC